>NW_027047068.1:0-17707 GCF_025399875.1 Dalotia coriaria
TATTGCTTATATTTGAACGATTTCAACGATCTAAAAAGCTTGAAAATGCTTATTGACGTGATAACGTCTTTAAAATCGTTTTTTTGGGTCGTTCGAAACGGTCAGAGCGAGGTCGATCGCAGGATACCCCCCCGTTATAAAAAGGGGAGACGGACCATCCCCGTCCATCCCACGCCCCCGTCATTCCACCCCCCCGTTAAACCCCGAGAGGGGCGGACCGATCTCCCCTTTTCATCCGAGGCGCCGTTATTCCGTGCCCGTTTAAACGTTCGAGGAGGACCACTTCCGTCTCTCCCCTTGGCATTGGGGAAAAGAATGGAGATTTTCTCGTGCGGGGTTTTTCGTTTAATGTTTTATCGGCCGTGGGGTTTTTGGGGCGGGGAGCCCCAGTAAACAAAATGTGAAGTGGGAAGTGTTACAACAATTGCAAACAAACAAAACTTATATCCCAAAAGACGTTATCACGTAAACACCGACGAAACCTACTTTTAAAAAAACCCTTTTTTTTGAAAACAGCACGTTTTGAGTTTAACCCGCGTTTTTGCGAAAAAAGCATAAAAACCAATTTTTTTTTCGTTTTTTTTTAGCTCTATTTGCGATTTCAACGATCTAAAATGCTTGAAAATTTTTTTAGCAAAACAGCACGTTTGAGCTTTAATCTGCGTTTAACGCGTAAAACAGCATAAAAAAAACGAAATTTTTTTTTATTCGTTTTTATTAATATTCGTCTATTTGAACGATTTCAACGATCTAAAATGCTTAAAATGATTTTTTAGCAAAACAGCACGTTTTTGACTTTTAAACTGCGTTTTAACGCGTAAAAACATAAAAGACGAAATTTTATTATTGTTTTTATTAATATTGCCATTTGAACGATTTCAACGATTCCAAATGCGAATTTTATTTTTTTAGCAAAACAGATTTTTAGCTTTTTAAATTTTCTTTTAAAGCGTAAAAAGAAAAACGACGAATTTTTTTTTATTCGTTTTTTTTTAATATTTCTTTTATTTGAACGATTTCAACGATCTAAAATGCTTGAAAATTTATTTTTGCAAAAAAAGCACGTTTTTAGTTTTAATCCGTTTTAACGCGAAAACACAAAAAAGACGAAATTTTTATTATTCGTTTTTTTAATATTGCGTCTATTTTAACGATTTCAACGATCTAAATGCTTAAAAGTTATTTTTTAACAAAACAGCACGTTTGAGCTTTAATCTGCGTTTTTAAAGCGTAAAACAGCATAAAAAGACGAATTTTTATTATTCGTTTTTATTTATTTTTTTATTTGAAGATTTAACGATCTAAAATGCTTGGCTTATTTTAGCAAAACAACTTTTGAGTTTAATCTGCGTTTAAGCGTAAAAAAAAAAACGCAATTTTTTATTATTCGTTTTTTAAAAATTGCTTTTATTTGAACATTTAAAAAGATCTAAAATGCTTGAAAAAAGTTTTTTAAAAAAAAAGTTTTGAGTTTTTAAACTGCGTTTTAACGCGTCAGCAAAAACGACGAAAATTTTATTTTTCTTTTTTATTTATTGCTATTTGAACATTTCAACGATCTAAAATGCTTAAAATGTTATTTTTGCAAAACAGACGTTTTGAGTTTAATCTGCGTTTTAACGCGTAAAAAAAGCATAAAAAAAAACGAATTTTTATTTTCGTTTTTTTTTTAAAATTGCTCTTTTGAACGATTTCAACGTCTAAAATGCTTAAAATTTTTTTAGCAAAAAAAGCCGTTTTTGGTTTTTCGCGTTTTAACGCAAAAAATAAAACGACGAAATTTTATTTCGTTTTTTTAATATTGCTCTTTTGAACGATTCAACGATCAAAATGCAAAATGTTATTTTAGCAAAACAGCCCTTTTGAGTTTTTAACTGCGTTTTAACGCGAAAAAACAAAAACGACGAAAATTTTTTTATTGGTTTTATTAATATTGCTTTATTTTAAAAAGTTTAAAAGATCTAAAGCTTTTGTTATTTTAGCAAAAAAGCACGTTTTTAGTTTTTAAACTGCGTTTTAAAGCGTAAAACAGCATAAAACGACGAAATTTTTTTTTTGTTTTTTTTAAAAATTTCTTATTTTTAACGATTAACGATCTAAAATGCTTAAAATGTTATTTTAGCAAAAACAGCACGTTTTGAGTTTTTAAACTGCGTTTTTAACGCGTAAAAAGCATAAAAAAGACAAAATTTTTTTATTCTTTTTTTTAATATTGCGTCTATTTGAACGATTTCAACGCTAAAATGCTTGAAAATGATTATTTTAGCAAAAAAGCACGTTTTTTAGCTTTAATCTAAATGATTATTTTAAAAACAGCACGTTTTGAGCTTTTAATCTGCGTTTTAACGCGTAAAACAGCATAAAACGACGAATTTTTTATTATTCGTTTTTATTAATATTGCGTCTATTTGAACGATTTCAACGATCTAAAATGCTTGAAAATGCTTATTTTAGCAAAACAGCACGTTTTGAGCTTCAATCGGCGTTTAACGCGTAAAACAGCATAAAAACGACGACATTTTTTTTATTCGTTTTTATTAATATTGCGTCTATTTAAACGATTTCCAACGATCTAAAAATGCTTGAAAATGATTATTTTAGCAAAACAGCACGTTTTGAGCTTTAATCTGCGTTTTAACGCGTAAACAGCATAAAACGACGAATTTTTATTATTCGTTTTTATTAATACTTATTTGAACGATTTAAACGATCTAAAATGCTTGAAAATGCTTATTTTAGCAAAACAGCCCTTTTGAGGGTTTTTAAACTGCGTTTTAACGCGTAAAACAGCATAAAACGACGAAATTGTTTTTTCGTTTTTATTAATATTGCGTCTATTTGAACTATTTCAACGATCTAAAATGCTTGAAAATGATTATTTTAGCAAAACAGCACGTTTTGAGCTTTAATCTGCGTTTTAACGCGTAAAACAGCATAAAAAAGACGAAATTTTTTTTATTCGTTTTTTATTAAAGCTTCTATTTGAACGATTTCAACGATCTAAAATGCTTAAAATGCTTATTTTAGCAAAACAGCCGTTTTGAGGCTTTAAACCGCGTTTTAACGCGTAAACAGCATAAAACGGCGAAATTTTTATCGTTCGTTTTTTAATATTGCGTCTATTTGAACGATTCCCAAAGATCTAAAATGTTGAAAATGATTATTTTAGCAAAAAAGCCCTTTTGAGCTTTAATCTGCGTTTTACGCGTAAAATAGCATAAAACGACGAATTTTTTATTATTCGTTTTTATTAATATTGCTTCTATTTGAACGATTTCAACGATCTAAAATGCTTGAAAATGCTTATTTTAGCAAAAAAGACGTTTTGAGCTTTAATCTGCGTTTTAACGCGTAAAGCAGCATAAAAACGACGAAATTTTATTATTCGTTTTTATTAATATTGCGGGCTATTTGAACGATTTCAACGATCTAAAATGCTTGAAAATGATTATTTTAGCAAAACAGCACGTTTTTAGCTTTAATCTGCGTTTTAACGCGTAAAACAGCATAACGATTGATTTTATTCGTTTTTATTAATATTTCTTCGATTTGAACGATTTCAACGATCTAAAAATGCTTAAAATTTTATTTTAGCAAAACAGCACGTTTTGAGCTTTAATCTGCGTTTTAACGGGCGTAAAACAGCATGTCTACGAAATTTTTATTATTCGTTTTTATTAATATTGCGTCATTTGAACGATTTCAACGATCTACAATGCCGCTTGAAAATGATTATTTTAGCAAAACAGCACGTTTTGAGCTTTAATCTGCGTTTTAACGCTCAAAACAGCATAAAACGACAATTTATTATTATTCGTTTTTATTAATATTGCGTCTACTTGAACGATTTCAACGATCTAACTTGCTTGAAAATGATTTGGTTTTAGCAAAACAGCACGTTTTGAGCTTTAATCTGCGTTTTAACGCGTAAAACAGCATAAAAAAACGACGACGAATTTTTTATCTTCGTTTTTATTAATATTGCTTCTATTTGAAACGATTTCAACGATCTAAAATGCTTGAAAATGCTTATTTTAAAGCAAAACAGCACGTTTTGAGCTTTTAATCTGCGTTTTAACGCGTAAAACAGCATAACAACGACGAATTTTTACATATTCGTTTTTATTAATATTGCTTCTATTTGAACGATTTCAACGATTTAAAATGCTTGAAAATGCTTATTTTAGCAAAAAACAGCATCGTTTTGAGCTTTTAATCTGCGTTTTAACGCGTAAAACAGCATAACAACGACGAATTTTTTATTATTCGTTTTATTAATATTGCTTCTATTTGAACGATTTCAACGATTTAAAAATGCTTGAAAATGCTTATTTTAGCAAAACAGCACGTTTTGAAATTTTAATCTGCGTTTTAAAAGCGTAAAACAGCATGTAAAAACGACGAAATTTTTATTATTCGTTTTTATTAATATTGCGTCTATTTGAACGATTTCAACGATCTTAAAAATGCTTGAAAATGATTATTTTAGCAAAACAGCACGTTTGAGCTTTTAATCTGCGTTTTAACGCGTAAAAAACAGCATAAAACGACGCGAATTTTTATTATTCGTTTTATTAATATTGCTTCTATTTGAACGATTTCAACGATCTAAAATGCTTGAAAATGCTTATTTTAGCAAAACAGCACGTTTTGTTTTAATCTGCGTTTTAACGCGTAAAACAAGCATAAAACGACGAATTTTTTATTATTCGTTTTTATTAAATATTGTTTATTTGAACGATTTCAAAGATCTTAAAAATGCTTGAAAATGATTATTTCCAGCAAAACAGAAAGCACGTTTTGAGCTTTAATCTGCGTTTTAATCGCGTAAAACAGCATAAAACGACGAATTTTTATTATTCGTTTTATTACGCTCTATTTGAACGATTTCAACGTGATCTAAAAAAATGCTTGAAAAGCTTATATTTTAGCAAAACAGCACGTTTTGAGCCTTAATCTGCGTTTTAACGCGTAAAACAGCATAAAAACGACGAAATTTTTATTATTCGTTTTTATTAATATTGCGTCTATTTGAACGATTTCAACAATCTAAAAATGCTTTGAAAATGATTATTTTAGCAAAACAGCACGTTTTGAGCTTTAATCTGCGTTTTAACGCGTAAAAGAGCATAAAACGACGAATTTTTATTATTATTCGTTTTTATTAATATTGCTTCTATTTGGAACGATTTCAACGATCAAAAAATGCTTGAAAAATGCTTAATTTTGAAGCAAGCAAAACAGCACGCTTTGAGCTTTAACTGCGTTTTAACGCGTAAAACAGCATAAAAACGACGAAATTTTTATTATTCGTTTTATTAATATTGCGTCTATTTGAACGATTTCAACATCTAAAAATGCTTGAAAATACCATTTTAGCAAAACAGCAATGTTTTGAGCTTTAATCTGCGTTTAACGCGTAAAACAAAGCATAACAACGACGAATTTTTATTATTCGTTTTTATTAATATTGCTTCTATTTGAACGATTTCAACGATCTAAAATGCTTGAAAATGCTTATTTTAGCAAAACAGCACGTTTTGAGCTTTAATCTGCGTTTTAACGCGCAAAACAGCATAAAAACGACGAAATTTTATTATTCGTTTTTACAATATTGGTGCCTATTTGAACGATTTCAACGATCTAAAATGCTTGAAAAATGATTATTTTAGCAAACAGCACGTTTTAAAGCTTTTAATCCGCGTTTTAACGCGTAAAACAGCATACCAACGGCGAATTTTATTATTCGTTTTTATTAATATTGTTTCTATTTGAACGATTCTCAACGATCTAAAAAATGTGCTTGAAAAATGCTTGTCAGCAAAAACAGCACGTTTTGAGCTTTAATCTGCGTTTTAACGCGTAAAACAGCATAAAACGACGAAATTTTTTATTATTCGTTTTTATTAATATTGCTTCTATTTGAACGATTTCAACGATCTAAAAATGCTTGAAAAATGCTTTATTTTAGCAAAAACAAAGCACGTTTTGAGCTTTAATCTGCGTTTTAACGCGTAAAACAGCATAAAAACGACGAAATTTTATTATTCGTTTTTCACAATATTGCGTCTATTTGAACGTGATTTCAACGATCTAAAATGCTTGAAAAATGATTATTTTAGCAAAACAGCACGTTTTGAGCTTTAATCTGCGTTTTAACGCGTAAAACAGCATATAAACGACGAATTTTATTATTCGTTTTTATTAATATTGCTTCAATTTGAACGATTTCAACCGATCTAAAATGCTTGAAAATTTATTTTAGCAAAACAGCACGTTTTGAAAGCTTTTAATCTGCGTTTTTAACGCGTAAAACAGCATACAACAACGACGAATTTTTATTATTCGTTTTTATCATTGTTTCTATTTGAACGATTTCAACGATCTAAAAATGCTGAAAATGCTTTTATTTTAGCAAAACAGCGTTTTGAGTTTTAATCTGCGTTTTAACGCGTAAAACAGCATAAAAACGACGAATTTTATATTATTCCGTTTTTATTAATATTGCATCTATTTGAACGATTTCAACGATCTAAAACAAGCTTGAAAATGCTTATTTTAGCAAAACAGCACGTTTTGAGCTTTAATCTGCGTTTAACGCGTAAAACAGCATAAAACGTGACGAAACTTTTATTATTATTCGTTTTTATTAATATTGCGTCTATTTGAACGTGATTTCAAACATGTAAAAGTTGAAAATGATTATTTTAGCAAAACAGCACGTTTTGAGCTTTAATCTGCGTTTTAACGTAAAACAGCATAAAAACGACGAATTTTTATTATTCGTTTTATTAATATTGCTTCACTTGAACGATTTCAACGATCTAAAATGCTTGTACCTATTTTAGCAAAACAGCACGTTTTGAGCTTTAATCTGCGTTTTAACGCGTAAAAACAGCATAAAAAACGACGAAATTTTTATTATTCGTTTTTATTAATATTGCGTCTATCGGAACGATTTCAACGATCTACAATGCTTGAAAAATGATTATTTTAGCAAAACAGCATCGTTTTGAGTTTTAACTGCGTTTAACGTTCAAAACAGCATAAAACGACGAATTTATTATTATTCGTTTTTTATTAATATTGCGTCTATTTGAACGATTTCCAACGATCTAACTCTGCTTGAAAATGATTATTTTGGAAGCGCTAAAACAGCACGTTTTGAGCTTTAATCTGCTTTAACGTATATGTAAAAACAGCATAAAAACGAATAAATTTTATTATTCGTTTTTATCAATACTGCTTCTATTTGAACGATTTCAACCATTCCAAAATGCTTCTGAAAAATAGCTTATTTTAAAGCAAAAACAGCACGTTTTGAGCTTTTAATCTGCGTTTTAACGTGCGTAAAACAGCATAACAACGACGAATTTTTATTATCGTTTTTATTAATATTGCTTCTGGCTTTGAACGATTTCAACGATTTAAAATGCTTGAAAATGCTTATTTTAGCAAAAACAGCACGTTTTGAGCGCTTTAATCTGCGTTTAACGCGTAAAACAGCATAACAACGACGAATTTTTATTATTCGTTTTTATTAATATTGCTTCTATTTGAAATCGGGATTTCAACGATTTAAAATGTGCTTGAAAATGCTTATTTTAGCAAAACAGCACGTTTTGAGCTTTAATCTGCGTTTTAAAGCGTAAAACAGCATAAAAACGACGAAATTTTTATTATTCGTTTTTATTAATATTGCGCTGTCTATTTGGAACGACTTCCAACGATCTAAAAATGCTTTGAAAATTAGGATTATTTTGTAAACAGCACGTTTTGAGTTTTCACCTGCGTTTTAACGCGTAAAACAGCATAAAAACGACGAATTTTTATTATTCGTTTTTATTAATATTGCTTCTATTTGAACGTGATTTCAACGATCTAAATGCTTGAAAATGCTTATTTTAGCAAAACAGCACGTTTTGAGTTTAATCTGCGTTTTAACGCGTAAAAACAGCATAAAACGTGACGAATTTTTTATTATTCGTTTTATTAATATTGCTTCTATTTGGAACGATTTCCCAAAGATCTAAAAATGTTTGAAATGATTATTTCAGCAAACAGCACGTTTTGAGCTTTTAAATCTGCGTTTTAACGCGTGAAAAACAGCACATAAAACGACGAAATTTTTATTGCCCGTTTTTATTAATACTGTTTCTGTATTTGAACGATTTCAACGATCTAAAAATGCTTGAAAATGCTTTTATTATTTTTAGCAAAACAGCACGTTTTGTTTTAATCTGCGTTTTAACGCGTAAACAGCATAAAACGACGAAAATTTTATTATTCGTTTTATTAATATTGCGTCTATTTGGAACGATTTCAACAACTAAAATGCTTGAAAATGATTATTTTAGCAAAACAGCACGTTTGAGCTTTAATCTGCGTTTTAACGCGTAAAAGAGCATAAAAACGACGAATTTTTATTATCTGTTTTTATTAATATTGGCTTCTATTTGAACGGATTTCAACGACCTAAAATGCTTGAAAATGCTTATTTTAGCAAAAACAGCACGTTTTGAGCTTCTTTAACTGCGTTTAACGCGTAAAAACAAAAGTACAAAAACGACGAAAATTTTTGCCATTCGTTTTTTATTAATATTGCGTCTATTTGAACGATTTCAACGATCTAAAATGCTTGAAAATGATTATTTTGAAGCAAAACAGCACGTTTTGAGCTTTAATCTGCGTTTTAACGCGTAAAACAGCACATAACAACGACGAATTTTTATTATTCGTTTTTATTAATATTGTTTCTCATTTGAACTATCAACGATCTTAAAAATGCTTTGAAATGCTTTATTTCAGCAAAACAGCACGTTTTGAGTTTCAATCTGCGGCTTTTAATGCGTGTGCCAGTATAAAACGACGAAATTCTTTATTATTCGTTTCTTTTGATATATTTTGCGCCTATTTTGAAATCGATTTCAACGACGAAATGCTGAAATGATTTATTTTAGCAAAACAGCACGTTTGAGCTTTAATCTGCGTTTTAACGCGCGGCACAAGCATAACAACGACGAATTTTTATTATCTTGTTTATTGTTTACTGCTTCTATTTGAACGATTTCAACGATCTAAAAATGCTTGAAAATGCTTTATTTTAGCAAAAACAGTTAATGCTTTTGAGTTTCTAATCTGCGTTTCTTAACGCGTAAAACAGCATAAAACGACGAAATTTTTGCCATCTGCCTTTTTATTAATATTGCTTCTATTTCTGAAACGATTTCCCAAATGATCTAAAAATGCTTGAAAAATGCTTATTTTAGCAAAACAGCACGTTTTGAGCTTTAATCTGCGTTTTAACGCGTAAACAGCATAAAAACGACGAAATTTTTATTATTCGTTTTCATTAATATTGCGTCTATTTGAACGATTCTAAATCGTAGATCTAAAATGCTTGAAAATGATTATTTTAGCAAACAGCACGTTTCGTGAGCTTTAATCTGCGTTTTAACGCGTAAAACAGCATATAAACGACGAAATTTCTTTTATTATTCGTTTTACATTATTGCTTCACCTGAAACGATTTCAACGTGATCTGTACGCTTGAAAGTACCTGTATTTTCAGCAAAACAGCACGTTTGAGCTTTAATCTGCGTTTTAACGCGTGAAAACAGTATAAAACGACGAAATTTTTATTATTCTCGTTTTTTATTAATATTGCGTCTATTTCGAACGATTTCAAACGCATCGCCAATGCTTGAAATGATTATTTTTAGCAAAACAGCGTTTTGAGCTTTAATCTGCGTTTTAAAACAGCATAAAACGACGAAATTTTTATTATTCGTTTTTATTAATATTGCGTCACTTGAACGGGGATTTCAACGATCTAAAATGCTTGGAAAATGATTATTTTTAGCAAAACAGCATCGTTTTGAGCTTTAATCTGCGTTTTAACGCGTAAAACAGCATAAAAAACGACGAATTTTATTATTCGTTTTTATTAATATTGCTTCTATTTGAACGATTTCCAACGATCTAAAAATGCTTGAAAATGCTTATTTTAGCAAAACAGCACGTTTTGAGCTTTAATCTGCGTTTTAACGCGCGGTAAAAACAGCATAAAAACGAAGCTAGAAATTTTATTATTCGTTTTTATTAATATTGCGCCTATTTGAACGATTTCCCAACGATCTTAAATGCTTGAAAATGATTATTTTGTGAAGCAAAACAGCACGTTTTGCTTTAATCTGCGTTTAACGCGTAAAACAAGTACTAAAAAACGACGAATTTTTTTATTATTCGTTTTTATTAATATTGCTTCTATTTGAACGATTTCAACGATCTAAAAATGCTTGAAAATGCTTATTTTAGCAAAACAGCACGTTTTGAGCTTTAATCTGCGTTTTAACGCGTAAAACAGCACAAAACGTGACTTGTTCTTTATTATTCCGTTTTATTACTATTGCGTCTAATTTGAACGATTTCCAACGATCTAAAATGCTTGAAATGATTATTTTAAAGCAAAACAGCACGTTTTGAGCTTTTAACCTGCGTTTTAACGCGTAAACAGCATAAAACGGACGAATTTTTTTATTATTCGTTTCTTATTAATATTGCTTCTATTTGAACACGCAACGATCTAAAATGTTTGAAAATGCTTATTTTAGCAAAACAGCACGTTTGAGAGTTTTAATCTGCTCTAACGCGTAAAACAGCACAAAAACGACGAAATTCTTTATTATTCGTTTTTATTAATATTGCGTCTATTTGAACGATTTCAACGATCTAAAATGCTTGAAAATGTGATTTCACTTTGAAGCAAAACAGCACGTTTTGAGTTTTAATCTGCGTTTTAACGCGTAAAACAGCATAAAAACGACGAATTTTTATTATTCGTTTTTATTAATATTGCTTCAATTTGAAACGATTTCAACGGGGATCTAAAAATGCTTGAAAATTTTATATTTTAGCAAAAACAGCACGTTTTGAGTTTTAATCTGCGTTTTAACGCGTAAACAGCATAAAACGACGAAATTTTTATTATTCGCTTTTATTAATATTGCGTCTATTTGAATTGACACCATCTACAATGCTTGAAAATGATTATTTTAGCAAACAGCACGTTTTGAGCTTTTAATCTGCGTTTTAACGCGTAAAACAGCATAAAACGACGAAATTTTTATTATTCGTTTTTATTAATATTGCGTCTATTTGAACGATTTCCAAACGATCTAAAAATGTTTGAAAATGATTATTTTAGCAAAACAGCACGTTTTGAGCTTTAATCTGCGTTTTAACGCGTAAAACAGTATAAAAACGACGAATTTTTTTATTATTCGTTTTATTTTCATTATTGCTTCTATTTGAACGATTTCAACGATCTAAAAAATGCTTGAAAAATGCTTATTTTAGCAAAACAGCATCGTTTTGAGCTTTTTAATCTGCGGCTTTAACGCGTAAAACAGCATAAAAACGAAGAAATTTTATTATTCGTTTTTACATTATTGCGCCTATTTGAACGATTTCAACGATCTTAAATGCTTGAAAATGATTATTTTAGCAAAACAGCATCGTTTTGAGCTTTAATCTGGCAGTTTTAACGCAAAACAGCATAAAAACGACGAATTTTTATTATTCGTTTTTTATTAATATTGCTTCTATTTGAACGATTTCAACGATCTAAAAATGCTTGAAAATGCTTATTTTAGCAAAACAGCACGTTTTGAGCTTTTGTCTGCGTTTTAACGCGGCGTAAAACAGCATAAAACGACGAAATTTTTATTATTCGTTTTTATTAATATTGCGTCTATTTGAACGATTTCAAACGCATCTAAAATACTTGAAAATGATTATTTTAGCAAAACAGCACGTTTTGAGCTTTAATCTGCGCTTTAACGGGCGTAAAACAGCATAAAAAACGACGAATTTTTATTATTCGTTTTATTAATATTGCATCTATTTGAACGATTTTCAACGATCTAAAATGCTTGAAATGCTTATTTTTGCAAAACAGCACGTTTTGAGCTTTAATCTGCGTTTTAACGCGTAAAACAGCATAAAAACGACGAAATTTTTTAGTTTGGCCTGTTTTTATTAATATTGCGCCTATTTGAACGATTTCAACGATAAGGAAGTGCTTGAAATGATTATTTTGTGCAAAACAGCACGTTTTGAGCTTTAATCTGCGTTTAACGCGTAAAACAGCATAAAACGACGAAATTTTTATTATTCGTTTTATTAATATTGCTTCTATTTGAACGATTTCAACGATCTAAAATGTGCGTTTGAAAATGCTTATTCTTAGCAAAACAGCACGTTGAGCTTTAATCTGCGTTTTAACGCGTAAACAGCATAAAAACGTGACGAAATTTTTATTATCTTCGTTTTTTATTATTATTGGTGTCTATTTGAACGATTTCAACGATCTAAAAATGCTTGAAAATGATTATTTTAGCAAAACAGCAATATTTTGAGTTTTAATCTGCGCTTAACGCGTAAAACAGCACAAAAACGACGAATTTTTTATTATTCGTTTTTATTAATATTGCTTCTATTTGAAACCGATTTCAAATGATCTAAAATGCTTGAAATGCTTATTTTAGCAAAACAGCACGTTTTGAGCTTTTAATCTGCGTTTTAAATCGCGTAAAACAGCATAAAACGACGAAATTTTTGTATTATTCGTTTTATTAATATTGCGTCTATTTTGAAACGATTCAACCACTAAATGCCCTGAAACGATTATTTTAAAGCAAAACGTTAAAACGCCTTGAGCCTTTAATCTGCGTTTTAACGCGTAAAACAGCATAAAACGACGACGAATTTTTTATTATTCGTTTTTATTAATATTGCTTCCGCGGAACGATTTCAACGATTCCAAAATGCTTGAAAATTTTATTTTAGCAAAACAGCAATGTTTTGCGCTTTCAATCTGCGTTTAACGCGGTGCAAAACAGCATAAAACCACGAAATTTTTATTATTCGTTTTTATTAATATTGCGGGTCTATTTGAACGATTTCAACGATCTACAATGCTTGAAATGATTATTTTAGCAAAACAGCACGTTTTGAGCTTTAATCTGCGTTTTAACGCGTGTCAAGCATAAAAACGACGAAATTTTTATTACTCCGTTTTTATTAATATTGCGTCTATTTGAACGTGTGATTTCAACGGATCTAAAAATGCTTGAAAAATGATTATTTTAGCAAAACAGCACGTTTTGAGCTTTAATCTGCGTTTTAACGCGTAAAACAGCATAAAAACGTGACGAATTTTTTATTATTCGTTTTTATTACTGCTGTTTCTATTTGAACGATTTCAACGATCTAAAAATGCTTGAAATGCTTTATTTTAGCAAACAGCACGTTTTGAGTTTTAATCTGCGTTTTAACGCGTAAAACAGCATAAAAACGAAGCGAAATTTTTCTGCCATTCGCTTTATTAATATTGGCGCCTATTTGAACGATTTCCAACGATCTTAAATGCTTCAAAATGATTATTTTAGCAAAACAGCACGTTTCCTTTTGAGCTTCTTTTTAATCTGCGTTTAACGCGTAAACAGCATAAAAACGACGAAATTTTTATTATTCGTTTTTATTGCCATTGCTCTTATTTAAACGTGATTTCTAAACGATCTAAAATGCTTGAAATGCTTATTTTAGCAAAACAGCACGTTTTGAGCTTTAATCTGCGTTTTAACGCGCAAACAGCATGTTCCAATTGTTCTTTTTGCCACCGCGTTTTTGCCAATACAAAAGCCCTACCTTGTTCGCATTTCAACGACAAAATACCGAAACGACAGCTTGAAACAGTACGCTTCGAAATAACGTTTCAACGCGCAGCAATAAAACGACGAATTTTTTGTAATATTCGTTTTATTAATATTGCATCTATTTGAACGATTTCAACGATCTAAAATGCTTGAAAATGCTTGTATTTTGCAAACAGCACGTTTTTGAGCTTTAATCTGCGTTTTAAGGCGTAAAACAGCATAAAAACGACGAAATTTTGGCTTATTCGTTTTTATTAATATTGCGCCTATTTGAACGATTTCAACGATAAGTGAAGTGCTTGAAAATGATTATTTTAGCAAAACAGCACGTTTTGAGTTTTAAATCGCGTTTTAACGTAAAAACAGCATAAAAACGACGAAATTTTTTATTATTCAGTTTTTATTAATATTGCTTCTTATTTGAACGATTTCAACGATCTAAAATGCTTGAAAATGCTATTTTAGCAAAACAGCACGTTTGAGCTTTAATCTGCGCGTTTTAACGCGTAAAACAGCATAAAAACGACGAAATTTTTATTATTCGTTTTTTATTAATATTGCGTCTATTTGAACGATTTCAACGATCTAAAATGCTCGTACGATTATTTTAGCAAAACAGCACATTTTGAGCTTTAATCTGCGCTTTAACGCGTAAAACAGCACAAAACGACGAATTTTTTATTATTCGTTTTTATTACTTATTAATTTCTATTTGAAACGATTTCTGATTCAAAAATGCTTGAAAATGCTTATTATTTTTGCAAAACAGCACGTTTTGAGTTTAATCTGCGTTTTAACGCGTAAACAGCACAAAACCGACGAAATTTTTATTATTCGTTTTTATTAATATTGCTCATTTGAACGATTTCAACGATCTGAAGTGCTTGAAAATTACTATTTTAGCAAAACAGCACGTTTCGAGCTTTAATCTGCGTTTAACGCGTAAAACAGCATAAAAAACGTGACGAAATTTTTATTGCCCGTTTTACATTATTATGTCTATTTGAACGATTTCAATGATCTAAAAAATGCTTCTTCTGAAAATGATTATTTTAAAACAGCATAAAAAACGACGAATTTTTTATTATTCGTTTTTATTAATATTGTTTCTATTTGTAAACGATTTCAACGATCTAAAAATGCTTCTGGTGAAAATGCTTATTTTAGCGCAAAACAGCACGTTTTGAGCTTTTAATCTGCGTTTTAACGTGTAAAACAAAGCATAAAACGACGAATTTTTTATTATCTTTTCGTTTCTTAGTTAATATTGTTTCATTTGAACGATTTCAACGATCTAAAATGCTTGAAAATGCTTTATTTTAGCAAACAGCATCGTTTTGAGCTTTAATCTGCTTTAATTCAAGGTAAAACAGTACAAAACTTATCAAAATTTTTATTATTCGTTTTTTATTAATATTGCGCCTATTTGAAACGATTTTAACGATCTAAAAAATGCTTGAAAATGATTATTTTAGCAAAACAGCATTGCTTTTGAGTTTAAATCTGCGTTTTAATCGCGTAAAACAGCATAAAAACGACGAATTTTTTATTATTCGTTTATTAATATTCCTTCTATTTGAACGATTTCAACGATTCAAAATGCTTGAAAATGTTTTATTTTAGCAAAACAGCACGTTTTGAGCTTTTAATCTGCGTTTTGAACGCGTAAAACAGCATAAAACGACGAATTTTATTATCTGTTTTGCTAATATTGCGTATATTTGAACGATTTCAACGATCTAAAATGCTTGAAAATGCTTATTTTAGCAAAACAGCACGTTTTGAGTTTTAATCTGCGTTTTTTCGCGTAAAAAAAGCATAAAAAAGACGAAATTTTTATTATTGTTTTTATTAAATTGCGCATTTGAACGATTTCAACGATCTAAAATGCTTGAAAAAAGATTATTTTAAAAAAGCATAAAACGACGAATTTTTTTTTTTATTCGTTTTTATTAATATTGCTTCTATTTGAACGATTTCAACATCTAAAAATGCTTGAAAATGCTTATTTTAGCAAAAAAGCACGTTTTGAGCTTTTTAAACTGCGTTTTAACGGGAAAAGATAAAAAAAGACGAATTTTTATTATTCGTTTTTATTAAAATTGCTTCTATTTGAACGATTTCAACGATCTAAAATGCTTGAAAAAAGCTTATTTTAGCAAAAAAGCACGTTTTGAGTTTTAATCTGCGTTTTAACGCGTAAAAAAGCATAAAAACACGAAATTTTTATTATTCGTTTTTTTTAATATTGCGCCTATTTGAACGATTTTAACGATCAAAAAAGCTTGAAAATGATTATTTTAGCAAAAAAGCACGTTTTGAGTTTAATCTGCGTTTAACGCGTAAAACAGCATAAAAAAGACGAATTTTTTTTTTATTCGTTTTTTTTTAATATTTTTTATTTGAACGATTTCAACGATCAAAATGCTTGAAAATGCTTTTTTTTGCAAAAAAGCACGTTTTGAGTTTTTAAACTGCGTTTTAACGGTAAAACATCATAAAAACGACGAATTTTTATTTTGTTTTTATTAATATTGCGTCTATTTTAACGATTTTTAAAGATTAAAAAAGCTTGAAAATGCTTTTTTTTTAAAAACAGCAAAGTTTTGAGTTTTAATCTGGTTTTAACGCAAAACAGCATAAAAAAAGACGAAATTTTTATTATTCGTTTTATTAATATTGCGTCATTTGAACGATTTCAACGATCAAAAAGCTTGAAAATGATTTTTTAGCAAAACAGCACGTTTTTTTTAATCGCGTTTGCGTAAAAAAGCATAAACACGACGAATTTTTTTTTTATTCGTTTTTATTAATATTGTTTATTTGAACGATTTCAACGATCAAAATGTTTTTAAAATGATTTTTTTGCAAAAACAGCACGTTTTGAGCTTTTTTAAACTGCGTTTTAACGCGTAAAACAGCATAAAAAAGGGCGAATTTTTTTTTATTTGTTTTTTTAAAAATTGTTCTATTTGAACGATTTCAACGATCTAAAAAAGCTTTGAAAATGCTTATTTTAGCAAAACAGAGTTTTTAGTTTAATCTGGTTTTAACGCGTAAAAAAAGCATAAAAAAGACGAATTTTTATTATTCGTTTTTTTTAATATTGCTTTTATTTGAACGATTTCAACGATCTAAAATGCTTGAAAAGATTATTTTAGCAAAAAACAGTTTTGAGCTTTTTAAACTGCGTTTTAACGCGTAAAAAAAGCATAAAAACGACGAATTTTTATTATTCGTTTTTATTAATATTGTTCTATTTTGAACGATTTCAACGATCTAAAATGCTTTAAAATGCTTATTTTAGCAAAACAGCACGTTTTGAGCTTTAACTGCGTTTTAACGTGTAAAACAGCATAAAACGACGAATTTTTATTTTGTTTTTATTTATTTTTTTATTTAACGATTTAACGATTAAAATGTTTTAAAAAAGCTTATTTTTGCAAAAAAGAGTTTTGAGTTTTAATCCGCGTTTTAACGCGTAAAACAGCATAAAAAAAGACGGTTTTTTTATTCGTTTTTTTTTAATATTCCCCATTTGAACGATTTTAACGATCTAAAAACTTGAAAATGATTATTTTAGCAAAACAGCACGTTTTGAGTTTAATCTGCGTTTTAACGCGTAAAACAGCATAAAAAAGACGAATTTTTTATTGTTTTTATTAATATTCCTTTTATTTTTAAAGATTTCAACGATCTAAAATGCTTTGAAAATGCTTTTTTTAGCAAAACAGCACGTTTTGAGCTTTAATCTCGTTTTAACGCGTAAAAAAAGCATAAAAACGACGAATTTTTTTTTATTGTTTTTTTTTTAATATTGCGTATATTTGAACGATTTCAACGATCTAAAATGCTTGAAAATGCTTATTTTAGCAAAAAACATTTTAATTTCTTTGGAAAAAATTTTTTAATTTTTTTTTTGCGTTTTTAACGCCCCTTTAAAACAAAAAATTTTAAAAAAAGACGTTTTTTAAATTAAATTTAAAAAA
>NW_027047069.1:0-17698 GCF_025399875.1 Dalotia coriaria
GTACGTTTTGAGTTTTTAAACTGCGTTTTTACGCGTAAAAAAGCAAAAAACAAATTTTTTTTATTGTTTTAATTTAAAATTGTTTCTATTTGAACGATTTCAAAGGGTCTAAAATGCTTGAAAATGCTTATTTTTTGCAAAACAGCACGTTTTTAGCTTTTTATCTGCGTTTTTAAAGCGTAAAAAAGCATAAAAAAGACGAAATTTTTTTTATTCGTTTTTTATTAATATTGCTTCCTTTTGAACGATTTTAAAGACCAAAAGGCCCCAAAAGTATTTTGCCGCCCCCCGTTTTTAGCCTTAATCTGCGTTTTAACGCGTAAAACATAAAAAAAACAAATTTTTTTTTATTTGTTTTTTAAATTTAAAATTTTTCTATTTGAAAATTTCAACGATCTAAAAAATTTTGAAAATGCTTATTTTTAAAACAAAACAGCGCGTTTTGAGCTTTTTAAACTGCGTTTTTAAAGCGTAAAAAAAACATAAAAAAGGGCAAATTTTTTTTATTCGTTTTTATTAATATTGCGTCTATTTGAACGGGTTTCAACGATCTAAAAAGCTTGAAAATCTTATTTTTGGGAAAACAGCACGTTTTGAGCTTTAATCTGCGTTTTAACGGTAAAATGGGATAAAAACGACGAATTTTTTATTATTCGTTTTTTTTTTAATATTGCTTCTATTTGGGAAAGATTTCCCAAAGATCTAAAAAAGCTTGAAAATGTTTTTTTTGGCAAAACAGCACGTTTTGAGCTTTAATCTGCGTTTTAAAGCGTAAAACAGCATAAAACGACGAAATTTTTATTATTCGTTTTTTTTAATATTGCGTCTATTTGAACGATTTCAAAGATCTAAAATGCTTGAAAAAAGTTTTTTTTTAGCAAAACAGCACGTTTTTAGCTTTTTAAACTGCGTTTTTAAAGCGTAAAACGCTTAAAAAAAAGACGAATTTTTTTTTATTCCTTTTTTTTAATATTGTTTTTATTTGAAAAAGATTTCAACGATCTAAAATGCTTGAAAATGCTTTTTTTTTGGCAAAAACACGTTTTGGGCTTTTTAATTTTGGGTTTTTTAAAAGGGAAAAACAGCATAAAAAAGACAAAATTTTTTTATTCGTTTTTTTAATTTTTATTGCCCATTTGGGAAAAGGGTTTCCCAAAGATCTAAAATGTTTTAAAATGCTTTTTTTTAGCAAAACAGCACGTTTTGAGCTTTAATCTGCGTTTTAACGCGTAAAACAGCATAAAAACGACGAATTTTTTTTATTCGTTTTTATTAATATTTGTTTTTATTTGAACGATTTCCCCAAAGATCTAAAATGCTTGAAAATGCTTATTTTAGCAAAACAGCACGTTTTGAGCTTTAACCCGCGTTTTAACGCGTAAAAACCATAAAACGACGAAATTTTTATTATTCGTTTTTTTTTAATATTGCGTGTATTTGAAAAGATTTCAACGATTTAAAAAAGCTTGAAGATGCTTTTTTAGCAAAACAGCACGTTTTGAAGGATTAATCTGCGTTTTTTAAAGCGTAAAAAAGCATAAAAAAGACGAATTTTTATTATTCGTTTTTTTTAATATTGCGTCTATTTGAACGATTTCAACGATCTAAAATGCTTGAAAATGATTATTTTAGCAAAACAGCACGTTTGAGCTTTAATCTGCGTTTTAACGCGTAAAACAGTTAAAACGACGAAATTTTTATTATTCGTTTTTTATTAATATTGCGTCTATTTGAACGATTTCAACGATCTAAAATGCTTGAAAATGATTATTTTTAGGAAAACAGCACGTTTTGAGCTTTAATCTGCGTTTTAACGCGTAAAACAGCATAAAACGACGAATTTTTATCATTCGTTTTTATTAATATTGCTTCTATTTGAACGATTTCAACCATCTAAAATGCTTGAAAATGCTTATTTTAGCAAAACAGCACGTTTTGAGCTTTAATCTGCGTTTTAACGCGTAAAACAGCATAAAACGACGAAATTTAGATTATTCCTTTTTATTAATATTGCGTCTATTTGAACGATTTCAACGATCTAAAATGCTTGAAAATGATTATTTTAGCAAAACAGCACGTTTTGAGCTTTAATCTGCGTTTTAACGCGTAAAACAACATAAAACGACGAATTTTTTATTAATCGTTTTTGATTAATATTGCTTCTATTTGAACGATTTAAACGATCTAAAATGCTTGAAAATGCTTATTTTAGCAAAACAGCACGTTTTGAGCTTTAATCTGCGTTTTAACGCATAAACAGCATAAAAAAGACAGAATTTTATTATTCGTTTTTATTAATGTTGCGTCTATTTGAACGATTTCAACGATCTAAAATGCTTGAAATTGCTTATTTTAGCTAAACAGCACGTTTTGAGCTTTAATTTGCGTTTTAACGCGTAAAACAGCATAAAACGACGAATTTTTATTATTCGTTTTTATTAATATTGCTTCAATTTGAACGATTTCAACGATCTAAAATGCTTGAAAATGCTTATTTTAGCAAAAAAGCACGTTTGAGCTGTAATCTGCGTTTGAACGCGTAAAACAGCATAAAAAAGACGAAATTTTTATTATTCGTTTTTATTAATATTGCGTCTATTTGAACGATTTCAACGATCTAAAATGCTTGAAAATGCTTATTTTAGCAAAACAGCACGTTTTGAGCTTTTAATCTGCGTTTTAACGCGTAAAACAGCATAAAACGACGATTTTTTTATTATTCGTTTTTATTAATATTGCGTCTATTTGAACGATTTCAACGATCTAAAATGCTTGAAAATGATTATTTTAGCAAAACAGCACGTTTTGAGCTTTAATCTGCGTTTTATCGCGTAAAACAGCATAAAACGACGAATTTTTATTATTCGTTTTTTATTAATATTGCTTCTATTTGAACGATTTCAACGATCTAAAATGCTTGAAAATGCTTATTTTAGCAAAACAGCACGTTTTGAGCTTTAATCTGCGTTTTAACGCGTAAAACAGCATAAAAACGACAGAATTTTTATTATTCGTTTTATTAATATTGCTTCTATTTGAACGGATTTCAGACGATCTAAAATGCTTGAAAATGCTTATTTTAGCAAAACAGCACGTTTTGAGCTTTAATCTGCGTTTTAACGCGTAAAACAGCATAAAACGACGAAAATTTTTATTATTCGTTTTTATTAATATAGCTATTTGAACGATTTCAACGATCTAAAATGCTTGAAAATGTTATTTTAGCAAAACAGCACGTTTTGAGCTTTAATCTGCGTTTTAACGCGTAAAACAGCATAAAACGACGAATTTTTTATTATTCGTTTTTATTAATATTGCTTCTATTTGAACGATTTCAACGATCTAAAATGCTTGAAAATGCTTATTTTAGCAAAACAGCACGTTTTGAGCTTTAATCTGCGTTTTAACGCGTAAAACAGCATAAAACGACAATTTTTTATTATTCGTTTTTATTAATATTGCTTCTATTTGAACGATTTCAACGATCTAAAATGCTTGAAAATGCTTATTTTAGCAAAACAGCACGTTTTGAGCTTTAATCTGCGTTTTAACGCGTAAAACACATAAAACGACGATTTTTTATTATTCGTTTTTATTAATATTGCTTCTATTTGAACGATTTCAACGATCTAAAATGCTTGAAAATGCTTATTTTAGCAAAACAGCGCGTTTGAGCTTTAATCTGCGTTTTAACGCGTAAAAGAGCATAAAACGACGATTTTATTATTCGTTTTTATTAATATTGCGTCTATTTGAACGATTTCAACGATCTAAAATGCTTGAAAATGCTTATTTTAGCAAACAGCACGTTTTGAGCTTTAATCTGCGTTTAACGCGTAAAACAACATAAAACGACAAAATATTTATTATTGTTTTTATTAATATTGCTTCTATATAGAACGATTTCAACGATCTAAAATGCTTGAAAATGCTTATTTTAGCAAAACAGCACTGTTTGAGCTTTAATTTGCGTTTTAACGCGTAAAACAGCATAAAACGACGAATTTTTATTATTCGTTTTTATTAATATTTGCTTCTATTTGAACGATTTCAACGATCTAAAATGCTTGAAAATGCTTATTTTAGCAAAACAGCACGTTTTGAGCTTTAATCTGCGTTTTAACGCGTAAAACAGCATAAAACGACGATTTTTTATTATTCGTTTTAAATTTAAAATTGCTCATTTGAACGATTTCAACGATCTAAAATGCTTGAAAATGATTATTTTAGCAAAACAGCACGTTTTGAGCTTTTAATCTGCGTTTTAACGCGTAAAACAGCATAAAACGACGAATTTTTATTATTCGTTTTATTAATATTGCTTCTATTTGAACGATTTCAACGATCTAAAATGCTTGAAAATGCTTATTTTAGCAAAACAGCACGTTTTGAGCTTTAATCTGCGTTTTAACGCGTAAAACAGCATAAAACGACGAATTTTTTATTATTCGTTTTTATAAATATTGCTTCTATTTGAACGATTTCAACGATCTAAAATGCTGAAAATGTTATTTTAGCAAAACAGCCGTTTTGAGTTTTAATCTGCGTTTTAACGCGTAAAACAGCATAAAACGACGATTTTTATTATTCGTTTTTTTATTAATATTACTCTATTTGAACGATTTCAACGATCTAAAATGCTTGAAAATGCTTATTTTAGCAAAACAGACGTTTTGAGCTTTTAATCTGCGTTTTAACGCGTAAAACAGCATAAAAACGACGAAATTTTTTTTATTCGTTTTTATTAATATTGCTTCTATTTGAACGATTTCAACGATCTAAAATGCTTGAAAATGCGCTTAATTTAGCAAAACAGCACGTTTTGAGCTTTAATCTGCGTTTTAACGCGTAAAACAGCATAAAACGACGAATTTTTATTATTCGTTTTTTATTAATATTGCTTCTATTTGAACGATTTCAACGCAAGATCTAAAATGCTTGAAAATGCTTATTTTAGCAAAAACAGCACGTTTTGAGCTTTAATCTGCGTTTTAAAGCGTAAAACAGCATAAAAACGACGAAATTTTTATTATTCGTTTTATTACTATTGCGTCTATTTGAACGATTTCAACGATCTAAAAATGCTTGAAAATGCTTATTTTTGCAAAACAGCACGTTTTGAGCTTTAATCTGCGTTTCTTTTAACGCGTAAAACAGCATGTAAAAACGACAAATTTTTATTATTCGTTTTTATTAATATTACTTCATTTGAACGATTTCAACGATCTAAAATGCTTAAAAAATGCTTATTTTAGCAAACAGCACGTTTTGAGCTTTAATCTGCGTTTTAACGCGTAAAAACAGCATAAAAACGACGAAATTTTTTATTATTCTGCTCTTCTTTTTATTACCATTGTTTCTATTTGAAACGGATTTCAAATCGATCTAAAATGCTTGAAAATTTTATTTTTGCAAAACAGCACGTTTTATTATTCGTTTTTATTAATATTGCGTCTATTTGAACGATTTCAACGATCTAAATGCTTGAAAATGCTTTATTTTAGCAAAACAGCACGTTTTGAGCTTTTAATCTGCGTTTTTAACGCGTAAAACAGCATAAAACACGAAATTTTTATTATTTGTTTTTATTAATATTGCTTCTATTTGAACGATTTCAACGATCTAAAATGCTTGAAAATGTTTATTTTAGCAAAACAGCACGTTTTGAGCTTTAATCTGCGTTTTAACGCAAAACAGCATAAAAAACAACGAATTTTTTTATTATCTGTTTTTATTAATATTGCTTCTATTTGAACAATTTCAACGATCTAAAATGCTTGAAAATGCTTATTTTATAAAACAGCGCGTTTTTGAGCTTTAATCTGCGTTTTAACGCGTAAAAGAGCATAAAACGACGAAATTTTTATTATTCGTTTTTATTAATATTGCGTCTATTTGAACGATTTCAACGATCTAAAAATGCTTGAAAATGCTTATTTTAGCAAAACAGCATCGTTTTGAGCTTTAATCTGCGTTTAACGCGTAAAACAGCATAAAACACAATTTTACTATTCGTTTTTTATTAATATTGCTTCTATTTGAACGATTTCAACGATCTAAAAATGCTTGAAAATGCTTATTTTAGCAAAACAGCACGTTTTGAGCTTTAATCTGCGTTTTAAAGCGTAAAACAGCATAAAAAACGACGAAATTTTATTATTCGTTTTATTAATATTGCGTCTTATTTGAACGTGATTTCAACGATCTAAAATGCTTGAAAATGCTTATTTAGCAAAACAGCGCGTTTTGAGCTTTAATCTGCGTTTCTTAACGCGCGTAAAAGAGCATAAAAACGACGAAATTTTATTATTCGTTTTATTAATATTGCGTCTATTTGAACGATTTCAACGGATCTAAAATGCTTGAAAATGCTTAATGCAGCAAAACAGCACGTTTTTGAGTTTTAATCTGCGTTTTAACGCGTAAAACAGCATAAAACGACTTTAAATTTTTATTATTCGTTTTATTAATATTGCTTCTATTTGAAACGATTTCAACGATCTAAAATGCTTGAAATTTTATTTTAGCAAACAGCACGTTTGAGCTTTAATCTGCGCGTTTTAAAGGTAAAACAGCATAAAAAACGACGAAATTTTTATTATCTGCTTTTTATTAATATTGCGTCTATTTGAACGATTTCAAATCGATCTAAAATGTTGAAAAATGCTTTATTTTTGCAAAATGTTAATGTTTGAGCTTTAATCTGCGTTTTAACGTAAAACAGCATAAAACGACAAATTTTTTATTATCTGTTTTATTAATATTGCTTCTATTTGAACGATTTCAACGATCTAAATGCTTAAAAATGCTTATTTTAGCAAAACAGCACGTTTTGAGTTTTAATCTGCGTTTTAACGCGTAAAACAGCATAAAAAACGACAGCCTTATTATTCGTTTTTATTAATATTGCTTCTATTTGAACGATTTCAACGATCTAAAAATGCTTGAAAAATGCTTATTTTTGCAAAACAGCACGTTTTATTATTATTCGTTTTTATTAATATTGCGTCTATTTGAACGATTTCAACGATCTAAAAATGCTTGAAAATGCTTTATTTTAGCAAAACAGCATCGTTTTGAGTTTTTAATCTGCGTTTTTAACGCGTAAACAGCATGTAAAAACGACGAATTTTTATTATTCGTTTTTATTAATATTGCTTCTATTTGAACGATTTCAACGTAGATTCAAAATGCTTAAAATGCTTATTTTAGCAAACAGCACGCCTTGAGTTTAATCTGCGTTTTAACGCGTAAAACAGCATAAAACGACTTGAAATTTTTTATTATTCGTTTTTATTAATATTGTTTCTATTTGAACGATTTCCAACGATCTAAAATGCTTGAAAATGCTTATTTTTGCAAAAGCACGTTTTATTATTCGTTTTATTAATATTTGCGTCTATTTGAACGATTTCAACGATTCAAAATGTTTGAAAATGCTTATTTTAGCAAAACAGCACGTTTTGTGCTTTAATATGCGTTTTAACGCGTAAAACAGCATAAAAACGACGAATTTTTTTATTATCCGTTTTTATTAATATTGCTTCTATTTGAACGATTTCAACGATCTAAAATGCTTAAAAAATGCTTATTTTAGCAAAAACAGCACGTTTAGAGTTTTTAATCTGCGTTTTAACGCGCAAAATGCGCTAAAAACGACGAATTTTTTATTATTTTGTTTTTTATTAATATTGTTTGAACGATTTCAACGATCTAAAATGCTTGAAAAATGCTTATTTTAGCAAAACAGCACGTTTTGAGCTTCTCTCTTTAATCTGCGTTTTAACGCGTAAAAACAGCATAAAAAACGACGAAATTTTTATTATTCGTTTTTATTAATATTGCTTCTATTTGAACGATTTCAACGATCTAAAATGCTTTTGAAAATGCTTATTTTAGCAAACAGCACGTCTCAATCTGCGTTTTAACGCGTAAAACAGCATAAAACGACGAAATTTTATTATTCGTTTTATTAATATTGCGTCTATTTGAACGATTTCAACGATCTAAAATAAAATGTTTTGAAATGATTTTTTTGTGCTAAAACACGATGTTTTGAGTTTAATTTGCGTTTTAACGCGCAAAACAGCATAAAAACGACGAAATTTCTTTTTATTATTCGTTTTTATTAATATTGCGTCTATTTGAACGATTTCCAACGATCTAAAATGCTTGAAAATGCTTATTTTAGCAAAAACTGCACGTTTTGAGCTTTAATCTGCGTTTTAACGCGTAAAACAGCATAAAAACGACGAAATTTTTATTATTCGTTTTTCTATTATTGCTTCTATTTGGAACGATTTCAACGATCTAAAATGCTTGACAATGCTTATTTTAGCAAAACAGCACGTTTTGAGTTTTAATCTGCGTTTAACGCGTAAAACAGCATAAAAACGACGAAATTCTTTTATTATTCGTTTTATTAATATTGCGTCTATTTGAACGATTTCAACGATCTAAAATGCTTGAAAATGATTATTTTAGCAAAACAATTACGTTTTGAGTTTTAATCTGCGTTTTAACGCGCAAAAATAAGTATAAAAAAAACGACGAAATCTTTTTATTATTCGTTTTTATTAATATTGCGTCTATTTGAACGATTTAAACGATCTAAAATGCTTGAAAATGCTTTTATTTTAGCAAAATGTTAATGTTTTGAGTTTTAATCTGCCGCGTAAACAGCATAAAACGACGAAATTTTTATTATCGTTTTTATTAATATTGCTTCTATTTGAACGATTTCAACGATCTAAAATGCTTGAAAATGCTTATTTTAGCAAAACAGCACGTTTTGAGCTTTAATCTGCGTTTTAACGCGTAAACAGCATAAAAACGACGAAGCTTTTTGCTATTCGTTTTTATTAATATTGCGTCTATTTGAACGATTTCAACGGGATCTAAAATGCTTGAAAATGATTATTTTAGCAAAACAGCACGTTTTGAGTTTTAATCTGCGTTTTAACGCGTAAAAACAGCATAAAAACGACGAAATTTTTATCATTGGTTTTTATTAATATTGCGTCTATTTGAACGATTTCAACGATCTAAAATGCTTGAAAATGATTATTTTAGCAAAACAGCACGTTTGAGCTTTAATCTGCGTTTTAACGCGTAAAACAGCAAGTAAAAACGACGAAATTTTATTATTCATTTTATTAATATTGCTTCTATTTTGAACGATTTTCAACGATCTAAAATGCTTGAAAATGCTTATTTTGCAAAACAGCACGTTTTGAGTTTTATCTGCGTTTTAACGTAGCGTGCAAAACAGTACATAAAACTTAATTTTAAATTTTTATTATCTTTTTATTAATCTTGTTTCTATTTGAACGATTTTCAACGATCAAAAATGCTTGAAAATGCTTATTTTAGCAAAACAGCACGTTTTGAGCTTAATCTGCGTTTTAACGCGTAAAACAGCATAAAAACGACGAATTTTTATTATTCGTTTTTATTAATATTGCTTCTATTTAAACGGATTTCAACGATCTAAAATGCTTGAAAAATGCTTTATTTTAGCAAAACAGCACGTTTTGAGCTTTAATCTGCGTTTTAACGCGTAAACAAAGCATAAAAAACGACGAATTTTTTATTATTCGTTTTTATTAATATTGCTTCTATTTGAACGATTTCCAACGATTTAAAATGCTTGAAAAATGCTTATTTTAGCAAAACAGCACGTTTTGAGCTTTTAATCTGCGTTTTAACGCGTAAAAATGCGCATAAAACGACGCAAATTTTTTTTATTATCTGTTTTTATTAATATTGCGCCTTATTTGAATGATTTCAAATCGATTCAAAAATACTGAAAATGCTTATTTTAGCAAAAACAGCACGTTTTGAGCTTTAATCTGCGTTTTAACGCGTAAAACAGCATAAAACGACGAATTTTTCATTATTCGTTTTTTATTATTATGTCTATTTGAAACGATTTCAACGATCTAAAAATACTTGAAAATGCTTATTTTAGCAAAACAGCACGTTTTGAGCTTTTAATCTGCGTTTTAACGCGTAAAACAGCATAAAAACGACGAAATTTTATTATTCGTTTTTTCTAATATTGCGTCTATTTGAACGCTTAACGATCTAAAATGCTGAAGATGCTTATTTTAGCAAAACAGCACGTTTTGAGCTTTAATCTGCTTTAACGCGTAAAACAGCATAAAAAACGACGAAATTTTTATTATTCGTTTTTATTAATATTGCTTCTATTTGAACGATTTCAACGATCTAAAATGCTTGAAAATGCTTATTTTAAAGCAAACAGCACGTTTTGAGCTTTAATCTGCGTTTTAACGCGAAAAACAGCATAAAAACGACGAAATTTTATTATTCCGCTTTTTATTACGTGTCTATTTGAAACGATTTCAACGATCTAAAATGCTTTGAAAATGATTATTTTAGCAAAACAGCACGTTTTGTTTTAATCTGCGCTTTATCGCGCAAAAACAGCATAAAAACGACGAATTTTAATATTCCGTTTTTATTAATATTGCTTCTATTTTGAACTATTTCAACGATCTAAAATGCTGAAAAATGCTTATTTTAGCAAAACAGCACGTTTTGAGCTTTAATCTGCGCGTTTTAACGCGTAAAACAGCATAAAACGACGAAATTTTTATTATTCGTTTTATTAATATTGCTTCTATTTGAACGATTTCAACGATCTAAAATGCTTGAAAATGCTTTATTTTAGCAAAAACAGCACGTTTTGAGCTTTAATCTGCGTTTTAACGCGTAAAACAGCATAAAAAAACGACGAAATTTTTATTATTCGTTTTTACATTGCGTGTCTATTTTGAACGTGATTTCAACGATCTAAAATGCTTCTTCTTGAAAATGATTATTTTGGGGAAAACAGCACGTTTTGAGTTTTAATCTGCGTTTTAACGCGTAAAAACAACAGCATAAAAACGATTTAAATTTTTATTATTCGTTTTATTAATATTGTTTATTTGAACGATTTCAACCATCTAAATGCTTGAAAATGCTTATTTTAGCAAAACAGCACGTTTTGAGTTTAATCTGCGTTTAACGCGTAAAACAGCATAAAACGACGAAATTTTTATTATTCCTTTTTATTAATATCATTGCGCCCATTTGAACGATTTCAACGATCTAAAATGCTTGAAAATGATTATTTTAGCAAAACAGCACGTTTTGAGTTTTAATTTGCGGCTTTAACGCGTAAAACAGCATAAAAACGACGAATTTTTATTAATCGTTTTATTAATATTGCTTCTATTTGAACGATTTTAACGATCTAAAATGCTTGAAAAATGTTTTATTTTAGCAAAACAGCACGTTTTGAGTTTTAATCTGCGTTTTAACGCGCGTAAAACAGCATAAAAACGACGAAACTTTATTATTCGTTTTGTTATTGCACCTATTTGACCGATTTCAACGGATCTAAAATGCTTGAAATTGCTTATCTTAGCGAAAACAGCATCGTTTTGAGCTTTATTCTGCGGTTTAACGCGTAAAACAGCACAAAACGACGAATTTTTGCCATTTGTTTTTATTAATATTGCTTCTATTTGAACGATTTCAACGATCTAAAATGCTTGAAAATGCTTATTTTAGCAAAAACAGCACGTTTTGAGCTTTAATCAGCGTTTTAACGCGTAAAACAGCATAAAAACGACGAAATTTTTATTATTCGTTTTTTTTATTAATATTGCGTCTATTTGAACGATTTCAACGATCTAAAATGCTTTTTGAAAGATTATTTCCAGCAAAACAGCACGTTTTGAGTTTTAATCTGCGTTTTAACGCGTAAACAGCATAAAACGACGAATTCTGGCTATTCGTTTTATTAATATTGCTTCTATTTGAACGATTTCAAAGATATAAAATGCTTGAAAATAAAGCGTATTTTAGCAAAACAGCACGTTTTGAACTTCTTTAATCTGCGTTTTAACGCGTAAAACAGCATAAAAACGACGAAATTTTTATTATTCGTTTTTATTAATATTGCGTCTATTTGAACGATTTCAACGGATCTGCAACGCTTTAAAATTGCTTATTTTAGCTAAACAGCACGTTTTGAGTTTTAATCTGCGTTTTAACGCAAAACAGCATAAAAACACGAATTTTTTATTATTCGTTTTTATTAATATTGCTTCAATTTGAACGATTTCAACGATCTAAAAATGCTTGAAAATGCTTATTATTTTAGCAAAAACAGCACGTTTTGAGCTGTAATCTGCGTTTTAACGCGTAAAACAGCATAAAAACGACGATTTTTATTATTCGTTTTATTAATATTGCGTCTATTTGAACGATTTCAACGATCTAAAATGCTTTGAAAATGATTATTTTAGCAAAACAGCACGTTTTGAGCTTTAATCTGCGTTTTAACGCGTAAAACAGCATAAAAAACGACGAATCTTTTTATTATTCGTTTTTATTAATATTGCTTCTATTTGAACGATTTCAACGATCTAAAATGCTTAAAATGCCGGTTTTAGCAAAAAACAGCACGTTTTGAGCTTTTTAATCTGCGTTTTAACGCGTAAATCAGCATAAAAACGACGAATTTTTTTATTATTCGTTTTTATTAATATTGCTTCTATTTGAACGATTTCAACGATCTAAAATGCTTCTGAAAATGCTTATTTTAGCAAAACAAGCATCGTTTTATTTTAATCTGCGTTTTAACGCGTAAAAATGCTACAAAACACGAAATTTTATTATTCGTTTTTATTAATATTGCGTCTATTTTAAAGATTGAAAACCGAGAAAACGACGAATTTTGCTTATTCGTTTTTATTAATATTGCTTCTATTTGAACGATTTCAACGATCTAAAATACTTGAAAATGCTTTATTTTAGCAAAACAGCACGTTTTGAGCTTTAATCTGCGTTTTAACGCGTAAAAACAGCATAAAAACGACGAAATTTTTATTTATTATTCGTTTTTATTAATATTGCGTCTATTTCCAGAACGATTTCAACGATCTAAAAATGCTTGAAAATGCTTTATTTCAGCAAAACAGCACGTTTTGAGCTTTAATCTAAGTTTTAACGCGTAAAACAGCATAAAACGACGAAATTTTTATTATTCGTTTTTTATTAATATTGCGTCTATTTGAACAATTTCAACGATCTAAAATGCTTGAAAATGCTTATTTTAGCAAAACAGCACGTTTTGCTTTAATCTGCGTTTAACGCGTAAAAAACAGCATAAAAACGACGAAATATTTATTATTTGTTTTTATTAATAATGCGTCTATTTGAAATGATTTCAACGATCTAAAATGCTTGAAAAATGCTTATTTTAGCAAAACAGCACGTTTTGAGTTTGAATCTGCGTTTTAACGCGTAAAAACAGTGATAAAACGACGAATTTTTATTATCTGTTTTTATTAATATTGCTTCAATTTGAACGATTTCAACGATCTAAAATGCTTGAAAATGCTTATTTAAGCAAAACGGCACGTTTTGAGCTGCAATCTGCGTTTTAACGCGTAAAAACAGCATAAAAAAACGATGAAATTTTTATTATTATTCGTTTTTATTACTATTGCGTTTATTTGAACGAATTTAACGATCTAAAATGTGCTTGAAAATGCTTATTTTAGCAAAACAGCACCTTTTGAGTTTTTAATCTGCGTTTTAACGCGTAAAACAAGTTAGCTAAAAACGACGAATTTTTATTATTCGTTTATTATTAATATTGCTTCTATTTGAACGATTTCTGACGATCTAAAATGCTTGAAAATGCTTTATTTTATCAAAAACAGCATCGTTTTGAGCTTTAATCTGCTTTTAACGCGTAAAACAGCATAAAAACGACGAAATTTTTATTATTCGTTTTTATTAATATTGCTTCTATTTGAACGATTTCCAACATCTAAAATGCTTGAAAATGTGCTTATTTTAGCAAAACAGCACGTTTTGAGTTTTAATCTGCGTTTTAACGCGTAAAACAGCATGAAACGACGAAATTTTTATTATTCGTTTTTATTAATATTGCGTCTATTTGAACGATTTCAACGATCTGAAATGCTGAAAATGCTTATTTTTAGCAAAACAGCACGTTTTGAGTTTGAATCTGCGTTTTAACGCGTAAACAGCATAAAACGACAAATTTTTATTATTCCGTTTTTATTAATATTGCTTCTATTTGAACGATTACAACGATCTAAAAATGCTTGAAAAATGTTATATTTTAGCAAAATTAATGTTTTGAGCTTTAATCTGCGTTTTAACGCGTAAAACAGCATAAAAACGACGAATTTATTATTATTCGTTTTTATTAATATCTTATTTGAACGATTTCAACGATCTAAAAATGCTTGAAAATGTTTATTTTAAAGCAAAACAGCACGTTTGAGCTTTAATCTGCGTTTTAACGCGTAAAAACAGCATAAAAACGACGAAATATTTATTATTTGTTTTATTAATACGTTTATATTTGAACGATTTCAAACGATCTAAAAATACTTGAAATGCTTATTTTAGCGCTAAAACAGCACGTTTTGTGCTTCTTTAATCTGCGTTTTAACGCGTAAAACAGCATAAAACGACGAATTTATTATTCGTTTTATTAATATTGCTTCTATTTGAACGATTTCAACGATCTAAAATGCTTGAAAATGCTTATTTTAGCAAAAACAGCACGTTTTGAGCTTTAATTTATGTTTTTAATCGCGAAAACAGCATAAAAACGACGAATTTTTTTATTATTATTCGTTTTTACACATTGTTTATTTGAACGATTTCAACGATCTAAAAATGCTTCTTGAAAATGCTATTTTAGCAAAACAGCACGTTTGAGCTTTAATCTGCGTTTTAACGTAAAACAGAATAAAAAACGACGAATCTTTTTATTATCTGCTCTTTTTATTAATATTAAGCTTCATTTGAAATCGATTTCTAACGATCTAAAATGCTTGAAAATGATTATTTTAGCAAAACAGTACGTTTTGAGTTTTAATCTGCGTTTTACAAGGCGTAAAACAAAAATAAAAACGATGAATTTTTTATTATTCGTTTTTAATTAATATTGCTTCTATTTGAACGATTTCAACGATCTAAAATGCTTGAAAATGCTTATTTTAGCAAAAACAGCAATCTTTTGAGTTTTAATCTGCGTTTTAACGCGTAAAAATGGCATGTAAAACGACGCAATTTTTTTATTATTCGTTTTTTATTAATATTGCGTCTATTTGGAACGATTTCAACGATCTGAAATGCTTGAAAATGCTGCATTTTGTAGCAAAACAGCACGTTTTGAGTTTGAATCTGCGTTTTAACGCGTAAAACAGCATAAAAAACGACAAATTTTTTATTATTCGTTTTATTAATATTGCTTCTATTTTGAAACGATTACAACGATCTAAAAATGCTTGAAAATGCTTATTTTAGCAAAACAGCATCAGTTTTGAGCTTTAATCGCGTTTTAACGCGTAAACAGCATAAAAACGACGAATTTTTATTATTCGTTTTTATTAATATTAGTTTATTTGAACGATTTCAACGATCTAAAATGTTTGAAAATGTTTATTTTGCTAAAACAGCACGTTTTGAGTTTTCTTAATCTGCGTTTTAAACGCGCGTAAAACAGCATAAAACGACGAAATATTTATTATTTGTTTTTATTACTGTATTATATTTGAAACGATTTCAACGATCTGTGTACTACTGAAAATGCTTATTTTAGCAAAACAGCACGTTTTGAGCTTTAATCTGCGTTTTAACGCGTAAAACAGCATAAAAACGACGAAATTTTATTATTCGTTTTATTAATATTGCGTCTATTTGAACGATTTCAACGATCTAAAAATGCTTGAAAATGATTATTTTAGCAAAACAGCACGTTTTGAGCTTTAATCTGCGTTTTATCGCGTAAACAGCATAAAAACGACGAATTTTTTTATTATTCGTTTTTATTAATATTGCTTCTATTTGAACTATTTCAACGATCTAAAAATGCTTGAAAATGCTTATTTCAGCAAAACAGCACGTTTTGAGCTTTAATCTGCGTTTTAACGCGTAAAAACAGCATAAAAAACGACGAAATTTTTATTATTCGTTTTTATTAATATTGTTTCTATTTGAACGATTTCAACGATCTAAATGCTTGAAAATGCTTATTTTAGCAAAAACAGCACGTTTTGAGTTTTAATCTGCGTTTTAACGCGTAAAATGTTAGCGCAAACGACGAAATCTTTATTATTCGTTTTTATTAATATTGCGTCTATTTGAACGATTTCAACGATCTAAAATGCTTGAAAATGATTATTTTGGGAAACAGCACGTTTTGAGCTTTAATCTGCGTTTTAACGCGTAAAACAGCATAAAACGCGACGAATTTTATCATTCGTTTTTATTAATATTGTTTCTATTTGAACGATTTCAACCATCTAAAAATGCTTGAAAATGCTTTATTTTAGCAAAACAGCACGTTTTGAGTTTTAATCTGCGTTTTAACGCGTAAAACAGCATAAAAACGACGAAATTTTTATTATTCCTTTTTATTAATATTGCGTCTATTTGAACGATTTCAACGATCTAAAATGTTTTGAAAATGATTATTTTAGCAAAACAGCACGTTTTGAGCTTTAATTTGCGTTTTAACGCGTAAAACAGCATAAAAACGACGAAATTTTTATTATTCGTTTTTATTAATATTGCTTCTATTTGAACGATTTCAAAGATATAAAATGCTTGAAAATGCTTATTTTAGCAAAACAGCACGTTTGAACTTTAATCTGCGTTTTTAAAGCGTAAAACAGCATAAAAAAGACGAAATTTTTATTATTCGTTTTTATTAATATTGCGTTATTTGAACGATTTCAACGATCTAAAAAAGCTTGAAATTGCTTATTTTAGCAAACAGCACGTTTTGAGTTTTAATCTGCGTTTTAACGCGTAAAACAGCATAAAACGACGAATTTTATTATTCGTTTTTATTAATATTGCTTCAATTTGGGAAAGATTTCAACGATCTAAAATGCTTGAAAATGCTTATTTTGCAAAACAGCACGTTTTGAGCTGTAATCTGCGTTTAACGCGTAAAACAGCATAAAAACGACGATTTTTTTTTATTCGTTTTATTAATATTGCGTCTATTTGAAAAGATTTCAACGATCTAAAATGCTTGAAAATGATTATTTTAGCAAAACAGCACGTTTTGAGCTTTAATCTGCGTTTTAACGCGTAAAACAGCATAAAAACGACGAATTTTTATTATTCGTTTTTTTTAATATTGCTTCTATTTGAACGATTTCAACGATCTAAAAATGCTTAAAATGCTTATTTTAGCAAAACAGCACGTTTTGAGCTTTAATCTGCGTTTTAACGCGTAAAACAGCATAAAAACGACGAATTTTTTATTATTCGTTTTATTAATATTGCTTCTATTTGAACGATTTCAACGATCTAAAATGCTTGAAAATGCTTATTTTAGCAAAACAAGCACGTTTTGAGTTTTTAAACTGCGTTTTAACGCGTAAAACAGCATAAAAAAACGACGAAATTTTTATTATTCGTTTTATTAATATTGCGTCTATTTTAAAGATTTCAACGATCTACAATGCTTGAAACTGCTTATTATAGCAAAACAGCAGTTTTGCGCTTTAATCTGCGTTTTAAGGCTTAAAACAGCATAAAAACGACGAATTTTTATTATTCGTTTTTATTAATATTGTTTTATTTGGGAAAGATTTCAACGATCTAAAATACTTGAAAA
>NW_027047070.1:0-7500 GCF_025399875.1 Dalotia coriaria
TAAAAACGAATAATAAAAATCTGTCGTTTATGCTGTTTTACGCGTTAAAACGCAGATTAACGCTCTCAAACGTGCTGTTTTGCTAAATAAGCATTTTCAAGCATTTTAGATCGTTGAAATCGTTCAAATAGACGCAATATTAATAAAAACGAATAATAAAAATTTCGTCGTTTTTATGTTGTTTTACGCGTTAAAACGCAGAATAAAAGCTCAAAACGTGCTGTTTTGCTAAAATAAGCATTTTCAAGCATTTTAGATCAAGCTGAAATCCTTCAAATAGAAGTAATATTACTAAAAACGAATAATAAAAATTCGTCGTTTTATGCTGTTTTACGCGTTAAAACGCAGATTAACACCAAACGTGCTGTTTTGCTAAAATACATTTCAAGCATTTTGTGATCGTTGAAATCGTTCAACAGACGCAATATTAATAAAAACGAATAATAAAAATTTCGTCGTTTTTATGTTGTTTTACGCGTTAAAACGAATAAAGCTCTCAAACGTGCTGTTTTGCTAAAATAAGCATTTTCAGCGCATTTTAGGATCGTTGAAATCGTTCAACAGAAGCACATTAATAAAAACGAATAATAAAATTCCCCGTCGTTTTATGTTGCTTTACGCTATAAAACGCAGAATAAAGCTCAAAACGGCTGTTTTGCTAAAATAAAGCATTTGCCATTTTATCGTTGGAAAATCGTTCAAACAGACGCAATATTAATAAAAACGAATAATAAAAATTTCCCCGTCGTTTTGTGCTGTTTTTACGCGTTAAAACGCAGGATTAAAGCTCAAAACGTGCTGTCTCTCGCTAAAATAAGCATTTTCAAGCGACGATCGTTGAAATCGTTCAAATAGACGCAATATTAATAAAACGAATAATAAAAAATTTCGTCGTTTTTATGCTGTTTTACGCGTTAAACGCAGATTAAAGTTCAAACGTGCTGTTTGCTAAAATAAGCATTTTCAAGCATTTTAGATCGTTGAATGTTCAAATAGAAGCAATATTAATAAAACGAATAATAAAAATTCACGTTTTATGTTGTTTTACGCGTTAAAACGCAGGATTAAAGCTCAAACGCTGTTTTGCTAAATAAGCATTTTCAAGACGATCGTTGAAATCGTTCAAATAGACGCAATATTACTAAAAAACGAATAATAAAAATTCGTCGTTTTTATGTTGTTTTACGCGTTAAACGCAGATTAAAGCTCAAACGTGCTGTTTTGCTAAAATAAGCATTTTCAAGACGATCGTTGAAATCGTTCAAATAGAAGCAATATTAATAAAAACGAATAATAAAATTGTCCTTTTATGCTGTTTTACGCGTTAAAACGCAGATTAAAGCTCAAACGTGCTGTTTTGCTAAAATAAGCATTTTCAAGCATTTTGTGATCGTTGAAATCGTTTAAATAGAAGAAATATTAATAAAAAACGAATAATAAAAAAAATCGTCATTTTTTATGGTTGTTTTACGCGTTAAAACGCAGATTAAAAGCTCAAAACGTGCTGTTTTGCTAAATAAGCATTGCCATTTTAGATCGCTGGAAATCGTTCAAATAGACGCAATATTAAGAAAAACGAATAATAAAAATTTCCGTCGTTTTTATGCTGTTTTACGCGTTAAAACGCAGAATAAAGCCCAAAACGTGCTGTTTTGCTAAAAATAAGCATTTTCAAGCATTTTATCGTTGAAATTGTTCAAATAGAAGCAATATTAATAAAAACGAATAAAAAAATTCGTCGTTTTATGCTGTTTTACGCGTTAAAACGCAGATTAAAGCTCAAAATGTGTTGTTTTGCTGCTAAAATAAGCATTTTCTTAAGCATTTTAGATCGTTGAAATCGTTCAAATGGACGCAATATTAATAAAAAAACGAATAATAAAAAATTCGTCGTTTTTATGCTGTTTACGCGTTAAAACGCAGATTAAAGCTCAAAAACGTGCTGTTTGCTAAAAATAAGCATTTTCAAGCATTTTAGATCGTTGAAATCGTTCCAATAGAAGCTAAATATTAATAAAAACGAATAACAAAAATTCGTCGTTTTATGCTGTTTTACGTTAAAACGCAGATTAAAGCACAAACGCTGTTTTGCTAAAATAAGCATTTTCAAGACGTAGATCGTTGAAATCGTTCAAATAGACGCAAATAAAAAATAAAAAAACAAATAAAAATTTCCTTACGTTTTATGCTGTTTTACGCGTTAAAACGCAGAATAAAGCCTCAAAACGTGCTGTTTTGCTAAAATAAGCATTTTCAAGCATTTTAGACGTTGAAACCGTTCAAATAGACGGAATATTAATAAAAACGAATAATAAAAATTCTGTCGTTTTTATGCTGTTTTACGCGTTAAAACGCAGATTAAAGCTCAAAACGTGCTGTTTTGCTAAAATAAGCATTTTCAAGCATTTTGTGATCGTTGAAATCGTTCAAATAGAAGCAATATTAATAAAAAACGAATAATAAAAAAATTCGTCGTTTTATGCTGTTTTACGCGTTAAAAACGAGGATAAAGCTCAAAAACGTGCTGTTTTGCTAAAATAAGCATTTCAAGTATTTTAGATCGTTGAAACCGTTCAACAGACGCACATTAATAAAAACGAATAATAAAATTCGTCGTTTTTATGCCGTTTTACGCGTTAAAACGTAGAACAAAAGCTCAAAACGTGCTGTTTGCTAAAATAAGCATTTTCGGGCATTTTATCGTTGGAAATCGTTCAAATAGACGCACAAAAATATAAAAACGAATAATAAAAATTTCATCGTTTTTGCTGTTTTACGTTAAACGCAGATTTAAAGCTCAAAAACGTGCTTTTGGTTTCTGGCATAAAATGCCGCTTACTTTTCAAGCATTTTTAAATCGTTGAACGTTCAACAGACGCACATAATAAAACGAATAATAAAATTTCGTCGTTTCTATGCTGCTTTTACGCGTTAAAACGCAGATTAAAAGCTCAAAACGTGCTGTTTTGCTAAAATAACTCACTTTCAAGCATTTTAGATCGCGTTGAAATCGTCTTCGCCAAATAGCCAATATTAATAAAAAACGAATAATAAAAATTCGTCGTTTTATGCTGTTTTACGCATTAAAACGCAGACAAAGCCTCAAAACGTGCTGTTTTGCTAAAACAAGCATTTTCAAGCATTTTAGATCGTTGAACCGTTCAAATAGACGCAATATTAATAAAACGAATAACAAAATTTCTGTCGTTTTATGCTGTTTTACGCGTTAAAACGTTGATTAAAGCTCAAAATGCTGTTTTGCTAAAAATAAGCATTTTCTGCCATTTAGATCGTTGAACGTTCAAATAGACGCAATATTAATAAAAAACGAATAATAAAAATTTCGTCGTTTTGATGGCGGTTTTGGCGCGTTAAAACGCTGATTAAAGCTCAAAACGTGCTGTTTTGCTAAAATAAAACATTTTCAAGCATTTTGTAGATCGTTGAAATCACCCGCTAAATAGACGCAATATTAATAAAAACGAATAATAAAAAATTCGTCGTTTTATGCTGTTTACGCGTTAAAACGCAGATTAAAAGCTCAAAACGTGCTGTTTTGCTAAAATAAGCATTTTCAAGCATTTTAGATCGTTGAAATCGTCTGGCAATAGAAGTTAATATTAATAAAAACGAATAATAAAATTCGTCGTTTTATGTTGTTTACGCGTTAAAACGCAGATTAAAAGCTCAAACGTGCTGTTTTATAAACAAGCATTTTCAAGCATTTTAGATCGTTGAAATCGTTCAACAGAAGCAATATTAATAAAACGAATAATAAAAATTTCTGTCGTTTATGCTGTTTTACGCGTTAAACGCAGAATAAAGCTCAAAACGTGCTGTTTTACAAATAAGTATTTCTGCCATTTTAGATCGTTGAAATCGTTCAAATAGAAGCAATATTAATAAAAACGAATAATAAAATTGTCGTTTTTATGCTGTTTTACGCGTTGTAGATTAAAGCTCAAAATCGTGCTGTTTTATGTAAAATAAAGGGTCGCAAGCCTTTAGATCGCTTTCGAAATCATTCAAATAGAAGCAATATTAATAAAAAAAACGAATAAAAAAAAATCGTCGTTTTATGCTGTTTTACGCGTTAAAACGCAGATTGTGCTCAAAACGTGCTGTTTTGCTAAAATAAGCATTTTCAAGCATTTTAGATCGTTGAAATTGTTCAAATGACGCAATATTAATTAAAAAACGAATAATAAAATTTCGTCTTTATGCTGTTTTACGCGTTAAACGCAGATTAAAGCTCAAAAACGCTGTTTTTGCTAAAATAAGCATTTTCTGCCATTTTAGATCGTTGAAATCGTTTAAATAGACGCAATAAAATAAAATGAATAATAAAAATTCTGTCGTTTTATGTTGTTTTACGCGTTAAAACGCAGATTAAAGCTCAAAACGTGCTGTTTTGCTAAAATAAGCATTTTCAAGCATTTTAGATCGTTGAAATCGTTCAAATAAGCAAATTATAAAAAACGAATAAGTACCCGTCGTTTTATGCTGTTTTACGTTAGAACGCAGATTAAAGCTCAAAACGTGCTGTTTGCCAAAATAAGCATTTCCCAAACCTTTTTGATCGTTGAAATCATTCAAATAGAAGCAATATTAATAAAAACGAATAATAAAAAAAAAGTCGTTTTATGCTGTTTTACGCGTTAAAACGCAGATTAAAGCTCAAAAAGTGCTGTTTTGCTAAAATAAGCATTTTCAAGCATTTTAGATCGTTTAAATTGTTCAAAAGACGCATATTAATTAAAAACGAATAATAAAAATTTCGTCTTTTATGCTGTTTTACGCGTTAAAACGCAGATTAAAGCTCAAAACGTGCTGTTTTGCTAAAATAAGCATTTTCAAGCATTTTAGATCGTTGAAATCGTTTAAATAGACGCAATAAAATAAAAATGAATAATAAAAATTTCGTCGTTTTATGTTTTTTTACGCGTTAAAACGCAGATTAAAAACTCAAAACGTGCCGTTTTGCTAAAATAAGCATTTTCACACATTTTTGATCGTTGAAATCGTTCAAATAGAAGCAATATTAATAAAAAACGAATAATAAAAAAATTCGTCGTTTTTATGTTGTTTTACGCGTTAAAACGCAGATTAAAAACTCAAAACGTGCTGTTTTGCTAAAATAAGCATTTTCAAGCATTTTAGATCGTTGAAATCGTTCAAATAGACGCAATAAAAATAAAAACGAATAATAAAAATTTCGTCGTTTTTATGTTTTTTTACGCGTTAAACGCAGATTAAAGCTTAAAACGTGCTGTTTTGCTAAAATAAGCATTTTCAAGCATTTTAGATCGTTGAAATCGTTAAATAGAAGCAATATTAATAAAAACGAATAATAAAAATCGTCATTTTTATGCTGTTTTACGCGTTAAAACGCAGATTAAAGCTCAAAACGTGCTGTTTTGCTAAAATAAGCATTTTCAAGCATTTTAGATCGTTGAAATCGTTCAAAGACGCAATATTAATAAAAACGAATAATAAAAATTTCGTCGTTTTTATGTGTTTTACGCGTTAAAACGCAGAATAAAAACTCCAAAACGTGCTGTTTTGCTAAAATAAGCATTTTCAAGCATTTTAGATCGTTGAAATCGTTCAAATAGAAGCAATATTAATAAAAACTAATATTAAAAATTCGTCGTTTTATGCTGTTCACGCGTCAAAACGCAGATTAACGCTCAAAGCATGCTGTTTTGCGTAAAATAAGCATTTTCGCATTTTAGATCGTTGAAATCGTTCAAATAGACGCATAAAATAAAACGAATAAAAAATTTCATCGTTTTATGCTGTTTTACGCGTTAAAACGCAGATTAAAGCTCAAAACTGCTGTTTTGCTAAAATAAGCATTTTCAAGCATTTTAAATCGTTGAAATCGTTCAAATAGACGCAATATTAATAAAAACGAATATAAAATTTCGTCGTTTTATGCTGCTTTACGCGTTAAAACGCAGATTAAAGCTCAAAACTGTCTTTTTTCTAAAATAATCATTTTCAAGCATTTTAGATCGTTAAAATCGTTCAAATAGAAGCTATATTAATAAAAACGAATAATAAAACGTCGTTTTATGCTGTTTTACGCATTAAAACGCAGATTAAAGCTCAAACGCTGTTTTGCTAAAGAAGCATTTTCAAGATTTTGATCGTTGAAATCGTTCAAATAGACGCAATAATTTAAAAAAACGAATAATAAAATTTCGTCGTTTTTATGCTGTTTACGCGTTAAAACGCAAATAACAGCTCAAAAACGTGATGTTTGCTAAATAAGCATTTTCAAGCATTTTGATCGTTGAAATCGTTCAAATAGAAGCAATATTAATAAAAACGAATAATAAAAAATTGTCGTTTTTATGCGTTTTACGCGTTGAAACGTAGATTAAAGCTCAAAACGTGCTATTTTGGTAAAATAAAGCATTTTCAAGCATTTTAGATCGTTGAAATCGTTCAAAAAGACGCAATAAAATAAAAACGAATAATAAAATTCGTCGTTTTATGCTGTTTACGCGTTAAAACGCAGAATAAGCTCAAACGCTGTTTTGCTAAAATAAGCATTTTCAAGCATTTTAGATGGTTGAAATACGTTCAAATAAAGCAATATTAATAAAAACGAATAATAAAATTCGTCATTTTTATGCGTTTTACGCGTTAAAACGCGATTAACGCTCAAACTGCTGTTTTGCTAAAATAAGCATTTTCAAGCATTTTAGATCGTTGAAATCGTTCAAATAGACGCAATAAAAATAAAAACGAATAATAAAATTTCATCGTTTTTTTGTGTTTACGCGTTAAAACGCAGATTAAAGCTCAAAAAGTGCTGTTTTGCTAAAATAACATTTTAAGCATTTTAAATCGTTGAAATCGTTCAAATAGACGCAATATTAATAAAAAAGAATAATAAAATTCCGTCGTTTCAATTGTGCTTTACGCGTTAAAACGCAGATTGCTCAAAACGTGCTGTTTTTAAATAATCATTTTCAAGCATTTTAGATCGTTGAAATCGTTCAAATAGAACATTTAATAAAAACGAATATAAAAATTCGTCGTTTTTATGCTGTTTTCGCTAAACGCAGATTAAACTCAAAACGTGCTGTTTTGCTAAATAAGCATTTTCAAATTTTTTATCGTTGAAATGTTAAAAACGAATATTAAAAAAAAATTATAAAAATTTTTCGTTTTTAGTGTTATTAAAAGTTTAAAAATGCTTTTTTTAAAATAAAATTTTCAACTTTTTTGAAGTTTAAATAGAAAATAAAAAAAAAAAATAATAAAATTTTTTGTTTTTTTGCTGTTTTACGCGTTAAACGCAGATTAAAAACTCAAACTGCTGTTTGCTAAAATAAGCATTTTCAAGCATTTAGATCGTTGAAATCGTTCAAATAGAAGCAATATTAATAAAAACGAATAATAAAAATTGTCGTTTTTAGCTGTTTTACTCGTTAAAAAGCAGATTGAAGCTCAAAACGTGCTGTTTTGCTAAAACATTCAAGCATT
>NW_027047070.1:12500-17695 GCF_025399875.1 Dalotia coriaria
TTTTAGATGTTAAATGTTTTAAAAGAGCAATATTAATAAAACGAATAAAAAATTGTCGTTTTATGCTTTACGCGTTAAAAAGATTGTAAACTTACTGTTTTGCAAAAATAAACATTTCAAGTTTTTATGTTGAAATTTTCAAATAGACGCAATATAATAAAAACGAATAATAAAAATTTCGTCGTTTTATGCTGTTTTTAAAACGAAATAAAAATCAAAACGTGTTTTGCTAAAATAAGCATTTTCAAGCATTTAGATGTTAAATCTAAATAAGCATTAAAAAAACGAATAATAAAATTTTATTTTATGCTGTACGCGTTAAAACGCAGATTAATCAAAATTATTTTTTTTTAAAATAAGCATTTAAAGCATTTTAGACTTGAAATCGTTCAAATAAGCATATTAAAAAACGAATAAAAAATCGTTTTAGGTTTAGTTAAAACGCAATAACAAAACGTGCTGTTTTGCTAAATAGCATTTTCAAGCATTTTAGAGCGTTGAAATCGTTCAAATAGAGCAATAAATAAAACGAATAATAAAAATTCGTCGTTTTATGATGCTTTTAGTAAAACGAATAAACTCAAAACGTGCTGTTTTCTAAAATTTTCAAGCATTTAATCGCTGAAACGTTCAAATAGCGTTTAAAATAAAAACGAATAATAAAAATTTTTTTTGCTGTTTTATTAAACAATTAAAACCAAAATGCGTTTTGGAATATGCTTTTTAGCTTTTAATCGTTGAAACGTTCAAAACGCTATAATAAAAAATAATAAAAATTTTCGCTTTTAGTCGTTAAACGCGTTAAAAGAGCTAAAAAAAACGAATTAAAAATTTCATTTTAACGTTGAAATCGTTCAAAAGACGCAATATAATAAAAACGAATAATAAAATTTCTTTTTAAGCATTTAAACGGATTAAAACGCAATAAAAACTAAAATGAAAAATAAAATTTTCGTTTTAATCGTTAAATCGCTTAAAAGAAAATTAAATAAAACAATATAAATTGCTTATTATGTTTTAAGCATTAAACGCAGGGAAACTTCAAAAGGCAGTATTTAAAATAAATTTAAATTTGTCGTTAATCGTTTAAATAAAAAAATAAAAAAATCAAAACTTTTTTCTTAAGCAGTTTAAGCTTAAAACGTTGAATGTCAAAAAAGGCATTTTAAAATAAGATTTAAATTTAGTCGTTAAATCTTAAAGATAAAATAAACGAAATAAAAATTCTCGTTTTTATGCAAAATAAGCTTTTAACTTTTAGATTAAATCGTTCAAAATAGACGCAATATAAATAAAAACGAATAAAAAAATTCGTTTTTATTGTTTTACGCGTTAAAACGAATAAAAAAATCTGTGCTGTTTTGCTAAAATAAGCATTTTCAAGCATTTTAGATCGTTGAAATCGTTCAAATAACCAATATTAATAAAACGTTAATAAAAATGTCGTTTTATGCTTTTACGATAAAACGCGTTTAAAGCTCAAACGTGCTTTTCCAAAATAAACATTTTCAACATTTTAGATCGTTGAAATCGTTAAAAGCAATAAAAAAGAATTAAAAAATCGCTATTTTTAAAGATTAAAATTTCCGTTTTAAAGTTTAGCTTAAAACGCGTTTTAAAAAAAGCGTTTTCAAAGAATTTAATTTAAACATTAAATGCGAATGTTTAAAAACGAATAATTTTTTCGCGTTAAAACGCAGATTAAAGCTCAAAACGTGCTGTCTCGCTAAAATAAGCATTTTCAACCATTTTAGATCGTTGAAATCGTTCAAATAGAAGCAATATTAATAAAAAAGAATAATAAAAATTCGTCGTTTTTTTGCTGTTTAAAGCGTTAAAACGCAGATTAAAGCTCAAAACGTGCTGTTTTGCTAAAATAAGCATTTTCAAGCATTTTAGATCGTTGAAATCGTTCAAATAGACCCAATAAAATAAAAACGAATAATAAAAATTTCGTCGTTTTTATGCTGTTTTACGCGTTAAAACGCAGAATAAAAACTCAAAAAGTGCTGTTTTGCTAAAATAAGCATTCTCAAGCATTTTTTGATCGTTGAAATCGTTCAAATAGACGCAATATTAATAAAAACGAATAATAAAAATTTCGTCGTTTTTTTGCTGTTTTACGCGTTAAAACGCAGATTAAAAACTCAAAACGTGCTCTTTTGCTAAAATAAGCATTTTCAAGCATTTTAGATCGTTGAAATCGTTCAAATAGAAGCAATATTAATAAAAACGAATAATAAAAATTCGTCGTTTTATGCTGTTTTACGCGTTAAAACGCAGATTAAAGCTCAAAACGTGCTGTTTTGCTAAAATAAGCATTTTCAAGTATTTTTTGATCGTTGAAATCGTTCAAAATAGACGCAATATTAATAAAAACGAATAATAAAAATTTCGTCGTTTTTATGCTGTTTTACGCGTTAAAACGCAGAATAAAGCTCAAAACGTGCTGTTTTGCTAAAATAAGCATTTTTTAAGCATTTTAGATCGTTGAAAAACGTTCAAATAGAAGCAATATTAATAAAACGAATAATAAAAATTCGTCGTTTTATGCTGTTTTACGCGTTAAACGCAGATTAAAGCTCAAAACGTGCTGTTTTGCTAAAATAAGCATTTTCATGCATTTTAGATCGTTGAAATCGTTCAAATAGACGCAATATTAATAAAACGAATAATAAAAATTTCGTCGTTTCTAGCTGCTTTACGCGTTAAAACGCAGATTAAAGCTCAAAACTGCTGTTTTGCTAAAAATATCATTTTCAAGCATTTTAGATCGTTGAAACTGTTCAAATAGAAGCATATTTAAAAGAATAAAAAAAATTCGTCGATTTTTGCTGTTTTAACGCATTAAAACGCAGATTAAAAGCTCAAAAACGTGCTGTTTTGCTAAAATGCATTTTCAAGCATTTTAGATCGTTGAAATCGTTCAAATAGACGCAATATTAATAAAAACGAATAATAAAAATTTCGTCGTTTTTATGCTGTTTACGCGTTAAAAACGCTGATTAAAAAACTCAAAACGTGCTGTTTTGCTAAAATAAGCATTTTCAAGCATTTAGATCGTTGAAATCGTTCAAATAGACGCAATATTAATAAAAACGAATAATAAAAATTTCGTCGTTTTATGCTGTTTACGCGTTAAAACGCTGATTAAACTCAAAACGTGCTGTTTTGCTAAAAAAGCATTTTCAAGCATTTTGATCGTTAAAATCGTTCAAATAGACGCAATATTAATAAAAACGAAAATAAAAAACAGTCGTTTTTATGCTGTTTTACGCGTTAAAAACGCAGAATAAAGCTCAAAAGGCTGTTTGCTAAAAAATAAGCATTTTCAAGCATTTTAGATCGTTGAAATCGTTCAAATAGCGTCAATATTAATAAAAACGAATAAAAAAAATTTCGTCGTTTTGTGCTGTTTTACGCGTTAAAACGCAGATTAAAAACTCAAAACCGTGCTGTCTCTGCAAAATAAGCATTTTCAACCATTTTTAGATCGTTGAAATCGTTCAAATGAAGCAATATTAATAAAATACGAATAATAAAAATTCGTCGTTTTTATGCTGTTTTACGCGTTAAAACGCAGATTAAAAGCTCAAAACGTGCTTTGCTAAAATAAGCATTTTCAAGCATTTTAGATCGTTGAAATCGTTCAAATAGACGCAATAAAAATAAAAAACGAATAATAAAATTTCGTCGTTTTTATGCTGTTTTACGCGTTAAAACGCAGAATAAAGCTCAAAACGTGCTGTTTTGCTAAAATAAGCATTCTCAAGCATTTTAGATCGTTGAAATCGTTCAAATAGACGCAATATTAATAAAAAAATAAAAAAATTTCGTCGTTTTATGCTGTTTTACGCGTAAAACGCAGATTAAAGCTCAAAACGTGCTCTTTTGCTAAAATAAGCATTTTCAAGCATTTTAGATCGTTGAAATCGTTCAAATAGAAGCAATATTAATAAAAACGAATAATAAAAATTCGTCGTTTTATGCTGTTTTACGCTTAAAACGCAGATTAAAGCTCAAAACGTGCTGTTTTGCTAAAATAAAGCATTTTCAAGTATTTTAGATCGTTGAAATCGTTCAAATAGACGCAAATTAATAAAAAAACGAATAATAAAATTTCGTCGTTTTATGCTGTTTTACGCGTTAAAACGCAGAATAAAGCTAAAACGTGCTGTTTTGCTAAAATAAGCATTTTCAAGCATTTAATCGTAGAAATCGTTCAAATAGAAGAATATTAATAAAAACGAATAATAAAAATTACGCGTTTTATAAGCTTTTACGCGTTAAAACGCAGATTAAAGCTCAAACGTGCTGTTTTCTTGCTAAATAAGCATTTTCATGCATTATAGATCGTTGAAATCGATTAAATAGACCTTAATAAAATAAAAACGAATAATAAAAATTTCGTCGTTTGCTGTTTTGCGTTAAAATAGCATTATAAGCTCTAAAACGTGCTGTTTTGCTAAAAACATTTTCAACATTTTAGATGTTGAAATCGTTTTTAATAGAAGAAATATTAATAAAAACGAATAAAAAAATTCGTCGTTTTTATGCTTTTTACGCATTAAACGCAGAATAAAACTTCAAAACGTGCTGTTTATAAAATAAGCATTTTCAAGCATTTGTCGTTGAAATCGTTCAAATAGAAAATATAGATAAAACGAATAATAAAAATTTCGTCCTTTTATGCTTTTCGCAGTTAAACGCAGATTAAAGCACAAAACGTGCTGTTTTGATAAAAAAGCATTTTCAAGCATTTTAGATCGTTGAAATCGTTTAAATAGAAGAATATTAATAAAAACGAATAATAAAAAATCGTCATTTTATTGTTTTACGCGTTAAAACGCAGATTAAAAGCTCAAAACGTGCTGTTTTGCTAAAATAAGCATTTTCAAGCATTTTAGATCGTTGAAATCGTTCAAATAGACGCAATATTAATAAAAACGAATAATAAAAATTTCGTCGTTTTATGCTGTTTTACGCGTTAAAACGCAGATTAAAACTCAAAACGTGCTGTTTCGCTAAAATAAGCATTTTCAACCATTTTAGATCGTTGAAATCGTTCAAATAGAAGCAATATTAATAAAAAACGAATAATAAAAAATTCGTCGTTTTTATGCTGTTTTACGCTTAAACGCAGTTAAAGTAAAACGTGCTGTTTTGCTAAAATAAGCATTTTCAAGCATTTTAGA
>NW_027047071.1:0-17687 GCF_025399875.1 Dalotia coriaria
TTTAAATTTTTCGTTTTTTTTTAATATTGCTTCTATTTGAACGATTTCAACGATCTAACATGTTGAAAATGCTTATTTTAAAAAACAGCACGTTTGAGCTTTAATCTGCGTTTTTAAAGCGTAAAACCATAAAACGACGGGTTTTTTTTTTTTCGTTTTTTTTAAAATTTTCTTCTATTTGAACGATTTCCCAACGATCTAAAAAAAGTGAAAATGCTTATTTGAAAACAGCACGTTTTTAGCTTTAATCTGCGTTTTTAAAGCGTAAAACAGCATAAAACGACGACTTTTTATTATTCGTTTTATTAATTTGCGTCTATTTGGAACTTTTCCCAAAGTCAAAATTCTTGAAAATGCTTTTTTGCAAAACTGCCCTTTGGGGCTTTAATCTGGGCCGTAAAACAACATAAAACGACGAATTTTTTTTTTATTCGTTTTTTTTAATATTCTTCTATTTGAACAAATTTAACGATCTAAAATGGGGAAAATGCTTATTTTAAACAAAACAGCACGTTTTGAGCTTTTTAAACACGTTTTTAACGCGGAAAACCCAAAAAAAACGACAATTTTTATTATTCGTCTTTTATTAATATTGCGTCTATTTGAACATTTCAACGTCCCAAAATGGAAAAAGCTTTTTTTTAAAAAACAGCCGTTTTTACTTTTTAAACAGCGTTTTAACGCATAAAACAACATAAAACGGCGGTTTTTTTTTTTTGTTTTTATTAACATTTGCGTCCCATTTGAACGATTTCAACGATCTAAAATGCTTGAAAATGCTTTTTAAACAAAACAGCACGTTTTGAGGGTTTAAGCTCGTTTTTAAAGCGTAAAACAACATAAAACGACAATTTTTATTATTCGTTTTTATTAATATTTCTTTTATTTGAACGTTTCAACGATCTAAAATGCTTGAAAATGCTTATTTTAGCAAAACAGCACGTTTTTAAACGTTTTTTTTTAACGCGTAAAACAGCATAAAAAGACGAATTGTTTTTTTATTCGTTTTTTTTAATATTCTTCTATTTGAACGATTTCAACGATCAAAATGCTTGGGAAAAAGCTTATTTTGAAAACAGCCCTTTGAGCTTTTTAAACTGCGTTTTTAAAGCGTAAAACAAAAAAAAACGACGAATTTTTTTTATTCGTTTTTTTTTTAATATTGCGTCTATTTGAACGATTTCAACGATCCCAAAATGCTTGAAAATGCTTATTTTAGCCCACGTTTTGAGCTTTTTAAACTGCGTTTTAACGCGTAAAACAAGCATAAAAAAGACGAATTTTTTTTTTTCCTTTTTTTTTAATATTTGGGTATTTGAACAATTTCAACGATCCAAAAAAGCTGGAAAATGTTTATTTTGGGAAAAAAGCACGTTTTTAAACATTCTGCGTTTCAACGCGTAAAAAAAACATAAAAAAGACGAAATTTTTATTATTCGTTTTTTTTTAATATTGCGTCTTTTGAACGATTTTAACGATCTAAAATTGCGAAAAACTTATTTTAGCAAAACGGGGCCCTTTTTAGCTTTAATTCGTTTTTTAAAGCGTAAAACGGGATAAAAAAGACGAATTTTTTTATTTGTTTTATTAATAGTTCTATTTAAACGATTTCAACGATCTAAAAGTTGGAAAAAGCTTATTTTTTGCAAAAAAGCACGTTTGGGGGCTTTTATTCTTTAAAAGCGTAAAAAAGGGAAAAAAAACGACGGGGGTTTTTTTTATTCGTTTTTTTTTTTTTATTTTCGTCTATTTGAACGATTTCAACGATCTTAAAAACGAAAAAGCTTATTTTAAAAACAGCCCTTTTTAAACTTTTTAAACTTTGTTTTAACGCGTAAAACAGCCCAAAAAAAGACAATTTTTATTATTCGTTTTTATTAATATTCTTCTATTTGAACATTTTAACGATCTAAAATGCTTGAAAATGCTTATTTTAGCAAAACAGCACGATTTGAGCCAAAACGGCGTTTTAACCCCTAAAAAGCATAAAAAAGGCAAAAATTTTTTTATTATTTTTTTTTTTTAATATTTTCGTTTATTTGGGCGTTTAACGATCCCAAAATGCTTGAAAATCTTTTTTTAAAAAAGCATAAAAACGGCCGATTTTGGGGCTTTAATTTTCCCTTTTTAAAGCGTAAACAACTAAAACGAAGGGGACATTATTCGTTTTTTTTTTTTAAAATTTCTTTTATTTGAACGATTTCAACGATCTAAAATGCTTGGAAAACTTTTTTTAAAAAAAAGCACGTTTTGAGCCTTTTAAACTGCGTTTAACCGTAAAAAAGGGATAAAACGACGGGTTTTTTTTTTCGTTTTTTTTTAAAATTGCCCATTTGAAAAGATTTCAACGTCAAAAAGTTAAAATTTTTTAACAAAACCGGGAGTTTTGAGGGTTTTTTCCAATTTTTAAATCGTAAAACAGCATAAAAAGACAATTTTTATTATTCGTTTTTTTAATATTGCTTTTATTTGAACGGTTTTAACGATCTAAAATGCTTGAAAAAGCTTTTTTAACAAAACAACAGTTTTTAGCTTTAATCACGGTTTTTAAACCCTAAAACAGCATAAAAAAGACCAATTTTTTTTTATTCGTTTTTTTTAATAGCTTTTATTTGGGATTTCCCGCGATCTAAAAATTTTAAAATGCCAAGGGAAAAAGCACGTTTTTAGCTTTATTCGGTTTTAACGCGTAAAAAAAGGGATAAAACGACGAAAATTTTTTATTCGTTTTTTTTTGGTTTTTTGGGCGGTTTTAACGATCCCAAAAAGGGGAAAAAGCTTATTTTGGCAAAACAGCACGTTTTGAGCTTTAATCTGCGTTTTAACGCGTAAAACAACATAAAAATGACGAATTTTTATTTTTTTTTATTAATATTGCTTCTATTTAAACGGTTTTAACGATTTAAAAAGCTTGAAAATGCTTATTTTAGAAAAAAGCCGTTTTTAGCTTTAATCTGCGTTTTAACGCGTAAAAAAGCATAAAAAAGACGAAATTTTTATTATTCGTTTTTTATTAATAATTCTTCCCATTTGAACGATTTCAACGATCTAAAATGCTTTGAAAAAGCTTATTTTAGCAAAACAGCCCTTTTGGTTTTAAAAACTGCGTTTTTCGTAAAAAAACCTTTTTAAAACGACGGGTTTTTATTTTGCGTTTTATTAATATTGCTTCTGTTTAACGATTTCAACGATCTAAAATGCTTGAAAAAGCTTTTTTTAGCAAAACAGCACGTTGCGAGCTTTGTCTGCGTTTAACGCGTAAAACAACATAAAAACGGCCAGGAATTTTTTCTATTCGTTTTTTATTAATGTACGTCTGTTGAACGATTTCAGCGATCTAAAATGCTTGAAAATGCTTATTTTAGCAAAACAGCACGTTTGAGCTTTATTCTGCGTTTAACGCGTAAACAGCTTTATAAAAACGACAAAATTTTATTATTCGTTTTTATTTTTATTGCGTCTATTTGAACGTTTCAACGATCTAAAATGCTTGAAGGTAGCGTACAGCGGCAGCGCGTTTTGGTAATCTGCGTTTTAACGCGTAAAGCAGCATAAAACGACAATTTTTTTTATTATTCGTTTTTATTGTATTGCTTATTTGAACGATTTCAACGATCTAAAATGCGCTTGAAAATGCTTTATTTAGCAAAACAGCACGTTTTGAGCTTTAATCTGCGTTTTTAACGCGTAAAACGCTTATAAAACGGCAGATTTTTATTATTCGTTTTTATTATGTGCTTCTATTTGAACGATTTCAACGATCTAAAATGCTTGAAAATGCTTATTTTTAGCAAAACAGCACGTTTTGAGCTTTTAATCTGCGTTTTAACGTAAAACAGCATAAAAACGACGACTTTTTATTATTCGTTTTTATTAATATTGCGTCTGTTGAACGATTTCAACGATCTAAAATTCTCTTGAAAATGCTTATTTTAGCAAAACTGCGTTTGAACTTTAATCTGCGTTTTAGCGTAAAAGCAGCATAAAAACGACGAATTTTTTATTATTCGTTTTTATTTATTAATATTGCTTCTGTTGAACGATTTCAACGATCTAAAATGCTTGAAAATGCTTATTTTAGCGACAGCTGCGTTTTGAGCTTTAATCTGCGTTTTAACGCGTAAAACACCATAAAACGATAAATTTTTATTATTCGTTTTATTAATGCTGAAAGACAGTTTAAGCGATCTAAAATGCTTGAAAATGCTTATTTTGTAGCAAACAGCACGTTTGAGCTTTTAATCTGCGTTTAATGCGTAAAACAACATAAAAACGACAGATTTTTATTATTCGTTTTTATTAATATTGCTTCTATTTGAACGATTTCAACGATCTAAAATAGCGAAAATGATTATTTTAGCAAAACAGCGCACGTTTTGAGCTTTTAATCTGCGTTTTAACGCGTAAGCAGCATAAAAACGACGAAATTTTTATTCGTTTTTTTATTATGCATTTCGTGAACGATTTCAACGATTTAAAATGCTTGAAAATGCTTATTTTAGCAAAACAGCACGTTTTGAGCTTTAATCTGCGTTTTAACGCGTAAAAACAACATAAAAACGACAGAATTTTTTTTTTTTTTTAAGAAACCTTTTTTTTAAAAATTTTTTTTTGGTTTTTTTTAAAATTTTTTTTTAAAAAAAAAAGGGGGCTTTAAAAAGGGCCAAAAAAAAACGGGAATTTTTAATTTTTTTTTTTTTTCCCAAAAAAAAAAAAACCAAAATTTTTTAAAAAAATTTTTTTTTTTTAAAAAAGCCTTTTTTTTTTTTTAAAAAAAAAAAAAGGGTTTTTTTTTTTTTAAAATTTTTTTGGGAAAAAAAAAAAAACCCCTTTTTTTTTCTTTTTTAAAAATTTCGTTTTTTTTCCAAAAAAAAAATTTTTAAAAGGAAAAATTTTAAAATTTTTTTTTTTTTTAAATTTTCTTTTTAAAAAAAAAAAAAAAAAAACCTTTTTTTTTTTTAAATTTTTTTTTTTAAAAAACCCCCCAAAAAAAAAAAATTTTTTTAAAAAATTTTTTTTTTTTTTAAAAAAAAAAAAAAAAAAAAATTTTTTTTAAAAAATTTTTTTTTTTTTTAATTTTTTTAAAAAAAAAACAAAAAAAAAATTTTTTTTAAAAAATTTTTTTTTTTTTTTTTTTTAAGGAAAAAAAAAAAAAAAAAACCCCTTTTTTTTTTTTTTTAAAAGTTTTAAAAAGAAATTTTTTTACGTTTTTACTTATCTTTTGAACGATTTCAAATCTAAAATCTTAAATTTTTTTAAAAACGGGGAGCCTTTTGCTTTATCTAAAAAGCTAAAAAAGATTTTTATTATTTTTTTATTTTATTGCCTTTTTATTTGGAAAATTTAAGCTAAATGCTTGAAAAAATTTTTAGCAAAACCTTTTTTTAAACCGTTTTAACGAAAACATAAAAAATTTTTTTATTTTTTTTTTAAATTCTTCTATTTAAATTTAAATCTAAAAGTTAAAATGCTTTTATTTAAAAAGACGTTTTAACTTTTTTTAAGCTAAAACCAATTTTTATTATTTTTTATTTAAAAACTTATTTGAAATTTTAAGACAAAATTTAAAATGCTTTTTTAAAAAAAGCCGTTTGAGTTTAATCTGCGTTTTAACGCGAAAAAGCATAAAACGGTTTTTATTATTTTTTTATTAATATTCGTCTATTTGAACGATTTCAAGATTAAAATTCTTGAAATTTTTTTCAAAACTCCGTTTGGTTTTTAAATGGTTTTTTAACCGGGAAACAGCAAAAAAACGAATTTTTTTTTATTGTTTTTATTTAATTTTTTTTAACGATTTACGATCAAATGCTTGAAAATTATTTTCAAAAACTTTAGCTTTTTGGTTTTAACCTAAAACCTAAAAACGAAAATTTTTTTTATTCGTTTTTTAAATTTCAAATTTGAATTTTAAAAAAAATTTAAAAATTTGGGAAAATTTTTTAAGCAAAACAACCATTTAACCCAATTTTAATTAATTTTTTTAAAAAATTTTAATTTCGTTAAAATGCTTAAATTTAAATTTTTTCCAAAAGCCTTTAGCTTTAATTTTTTTAAAACAAAACGTTATTTTTAATTTTGTTTTAAAAATACTAAAAAATTTATTATTTTTATAATTTTTCAGAAATTTTACTTTAATTGCGTTTTTTCTTTTAAGCCAAAAGCAATTTTTTTTTTTTACCTAAAACTAAAACGAAAATTTAAAATTTTTTTTTAAAAACTTTTTAATTTAATTTTAAGCTAAAACATTTTAAAAAAATTTTTATTTAATTTCCCCTTTTTTAAAAAAGCAAAAAGAAATTTTTAATCGTTTTTGAATTTCCTTTTTAAACGATTTCATTAAAATTTAAATATTATTTTAAAAACGGTTTTATTTTTTTTTTAAAAGCAAAAGATTTTATTTTCCCTTTTTTTAAATTTTCCTTTAAAATTTAGCATAAAAGCTGAAAAAAGTTTTTTTAAAAAGCCTTTTGAGTTTATCTTTAGTAAAAGCTAAAGCGAAAAATTTTAATCTTTTTTTTTATAAGCGTTTTTAAATTTAAATTAAAATTTAAAATTGTTTTTTAAACATTTGGTTTTAATCTGTTTTTAAAACAAAAAATGGGTTTTTTAAATTTTTTTTTTATAAAGCTTTATTTAAACGTTTTTTTCGTTAAAATTTAAACTTATTTTAACGTTTTTTATTGTTTTTAAAAAGTATTAAAAACAAATTTATTTTTTTTTAATAATTGGCTTTATGAATTTACGATCTAAAATGTTAAAATGTTTTTTAAAAAGCCTTTGAATTTATGTTTAACCAAAACCTAAAAAAGGATTTTGTTATCTTTTATTTAATTTCCTTTTAAATTTTCTAAATTAAATTTTTTTAAAACCTTTTTAGTTAAATCTGCTTTTTTTTTGCGTAAGCAAAACATTTATTTTTTTTTATTAAAACCCATTAACATTTAATTAAAATTTAAATGCTTTTTTGAAAACACCCTTTTTTGCTTAAAATTTCTTATTTTAAGTAAAACAGCATAAAACGACTTTTTTTAAATTTTTTTTATTAATATTGTTTTTGAAATTTTTTAAATTTCTTGGGAAAAAAATTTTTTACAAAGCCTTTTTTTTTTTAAAGGTAAACCTAAAAACACAATTTTATTATTCGTTTTATTAATATTGCTTCTATTTGAACGATTTAACGTCTAAAATGCTTGAAAATGCTTTTTTAGCAAACAGCACGTTTTGAGCTTTTAATCTGCGTTTTAACGCGTAAAACACATAAAACGACGAATTGTTTTATTTCGTTTTATTAATATGCTTCTATTTGAACGATTTCAACGATCTAAAAAGCTTGAAAATGCTATTTTAGCAAAACAGCACGTTTTGAGCTTTAATCTGCGTTTTAACGCGTAAAACAGCAAAAACGACGATTTTTTATTATTCGTTTTATTAATATTGCGTCTTTTGAACGATTTCAGCGATTAAATGCTGAAAATGCTTATTTTAGCAAAACAGCGTTTTGAGCTTTAAATCTGCGTTTTAAAGCGTAAAACAATAAAAGACGTTTTATTATTTCCCTTTTTTTAATATTGCCTATTTGAACAATTTCACGATCTAAAATGCTGGAAAATTTTTTTTTAGCAAAACAGCACGTTTGAGCTTTATTCTGCGTTTCAACGCGTAAACACATAAAACGAGGATTTTCGTTTTTTTTTAATATTGGCGTTATTTAACGATTTAACGATCTAAAATGCTTGAAAATGCTTATTTTAGCAAAAGCACGTTTGAGCTTTAATCTGCGTTTTAACGCGTAAAAACATAAAATGACGAATTTTTATTATTTGTTTTTTATTAATATTGCATCTATTTAAACGTTTCAACGATCTAAAATGCTTGAAAATGCTTATTTTAGCAAAACAGCACGTTTGAGCTTTAATCTGCGTTTTAACGCGTAAAACAGCATAAAACGACGAATTTTATTATTCGTTTTATTAATATTGCTTCTTTGAACGATTTCAACGATCTAAATCTTGAAAATTTATTTTAGCAAAACATACGTTTTGAGCTTTAATCTGCGTTTAAGCGCTTAAAAAAACTTTTAAAATGCGATTTTTATTATTCGTTTTATTAATATTTTCTTCCTATTTAAAACGATTTAAAGATCAAAAAGCTTGAAAATGCTTTTTTTAGCAAAAAAGCACGTTTGAGCAATCTGGGTTTCGCGTTTAAAAACATAAAATGACGAATTTTTATTATTTGTTTTTTTTAATTTGCATCTATTTAAAAAGATTTCAACGATCTAAATGCTTGAAATGCTTATTTTAGCAAAACAGCGTTTTGAGCTTTAATCTGCGTTTTAACGCGTAAACAGCATAAAACGCAGAAATTTTATTATTCGTTTTTATTAATATTTTGCTTCTATTTGGCGATTTCAACGATCTAAATGCTTGAAAATGCTTATTTTAGCAAACAGTACGTTTTGGCTTTAAATCTCGCTTTAACGCGCTTAAACAACATAAAAAAGCGAATTTTTATTATTCGTTTTATTAATATTGCTTCTATTTAAACGTTTCAACGATCTAAAATGCTTAAAAATGCTTTTTTCAGCAACCCCGTTTTGAGCTTTAAGCGTTTTAACGCGAAAACCTAAAAACGGCGAATTTTTATTATTCGTTTTTATTAATCCTATTTGAACGATTTCAACGATCTAAAAATGCGAAAATGCTTATTTTAGCAAAACAGCCTTTTGCTTTAATCCAACGTTTTAACGCGTAAAACAACATAGAAACGCAGGAATTTTTTTATTCGTTTTATTAATTTGCGTCTATTTGAAAGGGTTTCCCAAAGATCTAAAATGCTTGAAAATGCTTATTTTAGCAAACAGCACGTTTGAGGGTTTTTTTGCGTTTTAACGCGTAAACAGCATAAAAAAGCGAATTTTTTTTTTCGTTTTTTATTAAATTGCTTCTATTTAAACGTTTCAACGATCTAAAATGCTTAAAATACTTATTTTAAAAACCCCGTTTTGAGTTTTAATCTGCGTTTAACGCGTAAAAAAGCATAAAAAAGACGAAATTTTTTTTATTCGTTTTTTTTAAAAATATTGCTTCTATTTGAACGTTTCACGATCTAAAATGCTTGAAAATCTTAAGAAAAAGCAATTTTGAGCTTTAATCTGCCTTTTTTAAAGCGTAAAACAGCAAAAAAGACAATTTTTTTTTCGTTTTTTTAATTTGCGTCTAGAAAGATTTCAACGATCTAAAAAAGCGAAAATGCTTATTTTTTGCAAAACAGCACGTTTTTGGTTTTCGTTTTCCTAAACACATAAAAAAGACAAATTTTTTTTATTCGTTTTTATTTTTTTCTCTTTTGAAATTTTACTTAAAAAGCTTGAAAATGTTTTTTTTAAAAAAAGCCCTTTTTTAGCTTTTCTGTGTTTTAACCCTAAAACGCATAAAAAAGCAATTTTTATTATTCGTTTTTTTTATTTTTTATTTGAACGTTTCAACGATCAAAATGCTTGAAAATTCTTATTTTGAAAACGACGTTTGGCTTTAATCTGCGTTTTTTGCGCAAACAACAAAAAAGGCGAATTTTTATTATTCGTTTTTTTTAATTTGCCCTTTTTTAAAGTTTCCGATCAAAATGCTTGAAAATGTTTTTTTAGCAAAACACCACGTTTTTAGCTTTAAACTGCGTTTTTAACGCGTAAAACAGCATAAAAAAAGACAAATTTTTTTTTTTTCGTTTTAATAATATTGTTCTATTTGAACGATTTCAACGATTTAAAAACTTGAAAATGCATTTTTAAAAAAGCACGTTTTGAGCTTTAATCTGCCTTTAACGCGTAAAACAGCATAAAAGACGAATTTTTTTATTGTTTTTAATATTGCGTCTATTTGAACGATTTCCCCAACGATCTAAAATGCGAAATGCTTATTTTTTTGCAAAAAAAGCACGTTTTGATTTTTCTGCGTTTTAACGCGTAAAACAGCATAAAACGCGAAATTTTTATTATTCGTTTTTATTTTTTTGCGTCTATTTGAACATTTCAACGATCTAAAATGTTGAAAATGCTTATTTTTAAAACAGCACGTTTTGAGTTTTTAAACTGTGTTTTTTTGCAAAAAAAACATAAAACGACAATTTTTTATTGTTTTATTAATATTGCTTCTATTTGAACATTTCAACGTCTAAAATCTTGAAAATGCTTATTTTTGCAAAAAAAGCACGATTTTAGCTTTAATCGGCGTTTTAACCCGTAAAAAAAAACATAAAAAAGACGAAATTTTATTATTATTTTTTTTTAATATTCGTCTATTTGAACATTTTAACATCTAAAAAAGCTTAAAAAATTATTTTGCAAAACAACTTTTTAGCTTTATTCTGCTTTTAACGCGTAAAAAACATCGACGAAATTTTATTATTCGTTTTTATTTTTTTTGCGTCTATTTGAACATTTCAACGATCAAAATGCTTAAAAATGCATTTTAAAAAAAGCACGTTTTTCTTTTTAAACTCGTTTTTTAAAGCGTAAAAAAGCATAAAAACGAATTTTTTTATTGTTTTTTAAAAATTTCTTTCTATTTGAACGATTTCAACGATCTAAAAAGCCTGAAAAAACTTTTTTAACAAAACAGCCCTTTTGACTTTTTAAACGCGCTTTAACTTTTTAAAACAGCAAAAAAGACAATTTTTATTATTCGTTTTAATATTGCTTCTATTTTAACGATTTCAACGATCTAAATGCTTGAAAATGTTATTTTAACAAAACAGCATGTTTTGAGTTTTTAAACTGCGTTTTTTAAATGTAAAACGCATAAAAACGACAATTTTTTTATTATTCGTTTTTGTTTATTGGTTATTTGAACATTTCAACGATCTAAAATGTTGAAAATGTTATTTTAGCAAAACAACACGTTTTGAGCTTTTTAAACTGCGTTTTAACGCGTAAAAAACATAAAAAAGACGAATTTTTTTTTTTGTTTTTATTAATATTCTTCTATTTGAACACAACGATCTAAAATCGAAAATGCTTATTTTGCAAAACACCGTTTTTAGCTTTATTCTGCGTTTTAACGCGTAAAAAAACATAAAACGACGTTTTTTTTTTTTTCGTTTTTATTAAAATTTTGGGCTATTTGACGATTTCAACGATCTAAAATCTTTAAAATGCTTATTTTAGCAAAACAAACGTTTTTTAGTTTTAACTGCGTTTTAACGCGTAAAACAAGCAAAAAAAGACGAATTTTTATTTTTCGTTTTTTTAAAATATTGCTTCTATTTGAACGATTTCAACGATCAAAATGCAAAAAAGCTTATTTTAGCAAAACAGCACGTTTTGAGCTTTATTCGCGTTTTAACGCGTAAAACGCAAAACGACGAAATTTTTTTTTATTCGTTTTATTTTTATTGGTCTATTTGAAACGATTTCAACGTCAAAATGCTTGAAAATGCTTATTTTAGCAAAACAGCACGTTTTGAGCTTTTTAAACTGTTTTTAACGCGTAAAACAGCATAAAAAAGACGTTTTTTTTTATTCGTTTTTTTTAATATTGCTTCTATTTTAACGATTTCAACGATTAAAATGTTTGAAAATCTTATTTTTGCAAAACAGCCGATTTGGGTTTTTAAACGGCGTTTTAACCGTAAAATAGCATAAAAACGACGAAATTTTTATTATTTTTTTTATTAATATTGCGTCTATTTGAACGATTTCAACGATCTAAAAAAGCTTGAAAATTATTTTAGCAAAACGCCGTTTTGAGCTTTATTTTGGTTTTTTAAAGCGTAAAACAGCATAAAAAAGACGAAATTTTTATTTTTCGTTTTTATTTTTATTGCGTCTATTTGAACGATTTCAACGATCTAAAAGCGAAAATGCTTATTTTAGCAAAACAGCACGTTTTTAGCTTTAATCTGCGTTTTAACGCGTAAAACACATAAAACGACGAATTTTTTTTTATTCGTTTTAAAAATTGTTCTATTTGAACGTTTTAACGATCTAAAATGCCTGAAAATGCTTATTTTAACAAAACAGCACGTTTTGAGCTTTAATCTGCGCTTTAACTCGTAAAAAAGCATAAAACGACGAATTTTATTTTTCGTTTTAATAATATTGCTTCTATTTGAACGATTTCAACGATCTAAAATGCTTGAAAATGCTTATTTTAGCAAAACAGCACGTTTTGAGCTTTAATCGCCTTTTAACGCGTAAAACAGCATAAAACGACGAATTTTTTTTTTTTCGTTTTTATTAATATTGCGTCTATTTGAACGATTTCAACGATCTAAAATGCTTGAAAATGCTTATTTTAGCAAAACAGCACGTTTTGAGCTTTAATCTGCGTTTTAACGCGTAAAACAGCATAAAACGACGAATTTTTATTATTCGTTTTTATTAAAATTGCTTCTATTTGAACGATTTCAACGATCTAAAATGCCTGAAAATGCTTATTTTAACAAAACAGCACGTTTTGAGCTTAATCTGCGCTTTAACTCGTAAAACAGCATAAAACGACGAATTTTTTATTATTCGTTTTTATTAATATCTTCTATTTGAACGATTTCAACGATCTAAAATGCTTGAAAATGCTTATTTTAACAAAACAGCATGTTTTGAGCTTTTAATCTGCGTTTTAACTCGTAAAACAGCATAAAACGACGAATTTTTATTATTCGTTTTTGTTAATATTGCGTCTATTTGAACGATTTCAACGATCTAAAATGCTTGAAAATGCTTATTTTAGCAAAACAACACGTTTTGAGCTTTAATCTGCGTTTTAACGCGTAAAACAGCATAAAAACGACGAATTTTTTATTGTTCGTTTTTATTAATATTCTTCTATTTGAACGATTTCAACGATCTAAAATGCTTGAAAATGCTTATTTTAGCAAAACAGCACGTTTTGAGCTTTATTCTGCGTTTTAACGCGTAAAACAGCATAAAACGACGAAATTTTATTATTCGTTTTTATTAATATTGCGTCTATTTGAGCGATTTCAACGATCTAAAATGCTTGAAAATGCTTATTTTGGCAAAACAGCACGTTTTGAGCTTTAATCTGCGTTTTAACGCGTAAAACAGCATAAAAACGACTAAATTTTATTATTCGTTTTTTTATTAATATTGACGTCATTTAAACGATTTAAACGATCTAAAATGTTGAAAATCGCTATTTTGCAAAACAGCACGTTTTAGCTTTTAATCTGCGTTTAAACGCGTAAAACGCATAAAATGACTATTTTTTATTATTCGTTTTTATTAATATTTGCGTCTATTTGAACGATTTCGACGATTTAAAATGCTTAGAAAATGCTTATTTTAGCAAAACAGACGTTTTAGCTTTAATACAGCGTTTTAACGCGTAAAACACTAAAACGATGATAATTTTTATTATTCGTTTTTATTAATATTGCGTCTATTTGAACGATTTCAACGATCTAAAATGCTTTGAAAATGCTTATTTTAGCAAAACAGCACGTTTTGAGCTTTAATCTGCGTTTTTAATGCGTAAAAATAAAACGACGTTTTTTATTACGTTTTTATTAAATGCTTCTATTTGAACGATTTCAACAGATCTTAAAATGCTTGAAAATGATTATTTTAGCAAAACAGCAGATTGAGCTTTTAATCTGCGTTTTAACGCGTAAAGCGCTATAAAATTCGACGAAATTTTTATTATTCGTTTTTATTAATATGCGTCTATTTGAACGATTTCAACGTTTAAAATGCTTGAAAATGCTTAATTTTAGCAAAAACAGCACGTTTTGAGCTTTAATCTGCGTTTTTAACGCGTAAACGTCATAAAACGACGAATTTTTAATATTCGTTTTTAATTTTTATTTGCGTCTAATTGAACGTATTTCAACGTCTAAAATGCTTGAAAATGCTTATTTTAAGCAAAAAGCACGTTTTGTAGCGTTAATCTGCGTTTAACGCGTAAAACAGCATAAAACGACGAAATTTTATTATTCGTTTTATTAATATTGCTTTATTTGAACGATTTCAACGATCTAAAATGCTTGAAAATGCTATTTTTAACAAAACAGCATGTTTTTGAGCTTTAATCTGCGTTTAACTCGTAACAGCATAAAACGACGAATTTTTTATTATTCGTTTTTTGTTAATATTGCGTCTATTTGAACGATTTCAACGATCTAAAATGCTTGAAAATGCTTATTTTAGCAAAACAACTTACGTTTTGATATTTCTTAATCTGCGTTTTAACGCGTAAAACAGCATAAAAACGACGATTTTATAAAACGTTTTTTTAATTATTCTTCTATTTAACGTTAAACGATCTAAAATGCTTGAAAATGCTTATTTTACAAAACAGCACGTTTTTGAGCTTTATTCTGCGTTTTAACGCGTAAAAGCATAAAACGACGAAATTTTTATTATTCGTTTTTTATTAATATTGCGTCTATTTGAGCGATTTCAACGATCTAAAATGTTAAAATGCTTATTTTGGCACAAAACAGCACGTTTTGAGCTTTTTAAACTGCGTTTTAACGCGTAAACAGCATAAAAAAGACGGGAAAATTTTATTATTCGTTTTTATTAATATTGCGCCCATTTGAACGTTTCAACGATCTAAAATGCTTGAAAATGCTTATTTTTAGCAAAACAGCACGTTTTGAGCTTTATTCTGCGTTTTTAAAGCGTAAAACAGCATAAAACGACGAAATTTTTATTATTCGTTTTTTTTTTATTGGCGTCTTTTGAACGATTTCCCGCGATCTAAAATGCTTGAAAATGCTTATTTTAGCAAAACAGCACGTTTTGAGGCTTTAATCTGCGTTTTAACGCGTAAAACAGCATAAAAAAGACGATTTTTATTATTCGTTTTTTATTAATATTGCTTCTATTTGAACGATTTCAACGATTAAAATGCTTGAAAATGCTTATTTTAGCAAAACAGCACGTTTTTAGCTTTTAATCTGCGTTTTTAAAGCGTAAAACAGCATAAAAAAGACGAATTTTTATTATTCGTTTTTATTAATATTGCTTCTATTTGAACGATTTCAACGATCAAAATGCTTGAAAATGCTTATTTGCAAAACAACACGTTTGAGCTTTTTAAACTGCGTTTTAACGCGTAAAACAGCATAAAACGACGACTTTTTTATTATTCGTTTTTATTAATATTGCGTCTATTTGAACGATTTTAAAGATCTAAAATTCTTGAAAATGCATTTTAAACAAAACTGCCCTTTTGAGCTTTAATCTGCGTTTTAACGCGTAAAACAGCATAAAACGCAGATTTTTATTATTCGTTTTTATTAATATTGCTTCTATTGAACGATTTCAACGATCTAAAATGCTTGAAAATGCTTATTTTAGCAAAACAGCCGTTTTGAGCTTTAATTTCGTTTTAACGCGTAAAACGCATAAAACGACTAAATTTTTATTATTCGTTTTATTAATATTGCGTCTATTTGAACGGTTTTAAAAGATCTAAAATGCTTGAAAATGCTTATTTTAAAAACAGCCCTTTTGAGCTTTAATCTGCGTTTTAAGCGTAAAACAGCATAAAATGACGAATTTTTATTATTCGTTTTTATTAATATTGCGTCTATTTGAACGACTTCGACGATTTAAAATGCTTGAAAATGCTTATTTTAGCAAAACAGCACGTTTTGAGCTTTAATCAGCGTTTTAACGCGTAAAACAACATAAAACGACGAAATTTTTATTATTCTTTTTTATTAATATTGCGTCTATTTGAACGATTTCAACGATCTAAAATGCTTGAAAATGCTTATTTTAGCAAAACAGCACGTTTTGAGCTTTAATATGCGTTTTAATGCGTAAAACAACATAAAACGACGAATTTTTATTATTCGTTTTTTATTAATATTGCTTCTATTTGAACGATTTCAACGATCTAAAATGCTTGAAAATGATTATTTTAGCAAAACAGCACGTTTGAGCTTTAATCTGCGTTTTAACGCGTAAAACAGCATAAAACGACGAATTTTTATTATTCGTTTTTATTAATATTGCGTCTATTTGAACGATTTCAACGATTAAAATGCTTGAAAACTCATTTTAGCAAAACAGCCGTTTTGAGCTTTAATCTGCGTTTTAACGCGTAAAACACATAAAACGACGAAATTTTTATTTCGTTTTTATTTTTATTGCGTCTATTTGAACGATTTCAACGATCTAAAATGCTTGAAAATGCTTATTTTAGCAAAACAGCACGTTTGAGCGTTAATCTGCGTTTTAACGCGTAAAACAGCATAAAACGACGAAATTTTATTATTCGCTTTTTATTAATATTGCGTCTATTTGAACGATTTCAACGATCTAAAATGCTTGAAAATGCTTATTTTAGCAAAACAGCACGTTTTGAGCTTTAATCTGCGTTTTAACGCGTAAAACAGCATAAAACGACGAATTTTTATTATGCGTTTTTATTAATATTGCTTCTATTTGAACGATTTCAACGATCTAAAATGCTTGAAAATGCTTATTTTAGCAAAACAGCACGTTTTGAGCTTTAATCTGCGTTTTAACGCGTAAAACAGCATAAAAACGACGACTTTTTATTATTCGTTTTTATTAATATTGCGTCTATTTGAACGATTTACAACGATCTAAAATCTTGAAAATCTTATTTTAGCAAAACTGCACGTTTTGAGCTTTTAATCTGCGTTTTAACGCGTAAAAAAGCATAAAACGACGATTTTTATTATTCGTTTTTATTAATATTGCGTCTATTTGAACGATTTCAGACGATCTTAAAATGCTTGAAAATGCTTATTTTAGCAAAACAGCACGTTTTGAGCTTTAATCACGTTTTAACGCGTAAAACAGCATAAAACGACTAAATTTTTATTATTCGTTTTATTAATATTGCGTCTATTTGAACGATTTCAAACGATCTAAAATGCTTGAAAATGCTTATTTTAGCAAAACAGCACGTTTTGAGCTTTAATCTGCGTTTTAACGCGTAAAACAGCATAAAAAAGACGAATTTTTATTATTCGTTTTTATTAATATTGCGTCTATTTGAACGATTTCGACGATTTAAAATGCTTGAAAATGTTATTTTAGCAAAACAGCCCTTTTTAGCTTTAATCAGCGTTTAAACGCGTAAAACAGCATAAAAACGACGAAATTTTATTTTCGTTTTTATTAATATTGCGTCTATTTGAACGATTTCAACGATTTAAAATGCTTGAAATGCTTATTTTAGCAAAACAGCACGTTTTGAGCTTTTTAATCTGCGTTTTAATGCGTAAAACAGCATAAAACGACGAATTTTTATTATTCGTTTTTTTATTAATATTAGCTTCTATTTGAACGATTTCAACGATCTAAAATGCTTGAAAATGATTATTTTAGCAAAACAGCACGTTTTGAGCTTTAATCTGCGTTTTAACGCGTAAAACAGCATAAAACGACGAAATTTTATTCTTCGTTTTTATTAATATTGCGTCTATTTGAACGATTTCAACGATTTAAAATGCTTGAAAATGCTTATTTTAGCAAACAGCACGTTTGCAAACACGACGTTTTTACTTTTAATGCGTATTTAACGCGTAAAACTGAAAAGCATTAAAACAGACGGGAATTTTTATAAAAACTAAATCGTTTTTTTTTTTATACTTCTATTTGAAATTTCAACGTAAAACTAAAATGCTTTGAAAATGAGCTTTATTCTGCGTTTTAACGTAAAAAAGACAACAAAAAC
>NW_027047072.1:0-17671 GCF_025399875.1 Dalotia coriaria
TCGTCATGGGGTTTGCAGGGCGCAAAGGGGGGAAATATATCAAGTGGTAGTGGATCATCACTCGAGGTACGTTTGGGCATTTCCCACCAAGAACACCTACGACTGCCAGGGTTACTGAGCCAGCTGTTCGCCGCCGTAGGCCCTCGGAACAACTGATCTCGGACAGGGGCACCAACTTCACGGCAATCGCTTCCGGCGCTTCCTGGAATCTCACGGTGCGTCCCCGTCACCACGTCGCCTACCATCCGCAGGAATGGCCTCTGCGAGGCGAAAAACTAGATTGCGCGAGGTCTACGTCTGGGAGTAGTTGATCCCCAAGTCAAAAATGGTCAACCCTTTTTTTCAAGTGACGGAAAACCACAACCCACCGCGGGATCACCGGCTCTCTCCGCGCTTCCTGCAGGTTTGCTGGGCCATCCGATGCGCCGCGGAAAAATTTCCGGTAGAGGTGGCCGGCGATGCGGCAAGTCGAACAGGAGAAAGGGACGACGAGATCGACACAACCAGGGCACGAGACAAGTGCGTTTCAAGTTGTTTATCTTGTGAAGCGACGCGTTCCCCACCATCCCCGCGCCATAAGCTCACGACTACGTATAGCGGCCCCTTCGTGGTTCTTCGGTCCTAGGTCCCGAGACTTACGAACTGGGCCTGTGAAGCAACGTCGTGACGAAGATCTCCATCCCACGCAAGCAATTGGGAGAGGTTCTACGTACGGACCTCGCGAGGGGAAGGAAGTCGCCCTTGGCTCCGGCGCCCACTGCGGCGAAGTCCGGAACGCCCACAACATCCGCGACCTACACCCCAGCGGAAGGGCCGCATCTAAAGCCGACGAGCCACGAACACCGCCGACCAGACCGCGCTGGGGTGCTCAGCAAGGGATGCTGGGCGACTCGGCCTCTTTACCATCAGCATCGCTCGACGCCGCACGCATCTCTCGACCTCTTCCGAGGGATCTCCAGTAACTAAGCAACCTACGCATTACTATAATAATTTTTCAACAATTTGGATCGTTGAAATCGTACAAATAGAAACAATATTATTAAAAATACGAATAATAAAATGTTGTCGTTTTTATGCTATTTTACGCGTTAAAACACGGGATTAGGCTCATAACGTGCCGTTTTGCTATAATAATAATTTTTCAGCATTTTTATCGTTGAAATCGTTCAAATAGAAGCAATTTTAATAAAAAACAAATAATAAAAATTCCGTCGTTTTTATGCTGTTTTACTCATTAAAACGCAGATTTAAGCTCAAAACGTGTTGTTTTGCTATAATAATAATTTTTTAAGTTTTTTTGATTGTTGAAATCGCTAAAAAAGGGAAACCCAATTTTCTTAAAAACGAAAATAAAATTTGTCGTTTTTAGCCTGTTTTACGCGATAAAACGCAGATTTATGCCTCAAAACGTGCTATTTTGTATAATAATTTTTTAGCATTTTTAGATAGTTGAAATCGTTAAAATGGAAACAATTTTCTTAAAAACAAAAATAAAAAATTTGTTGTTTTTTTGCGTTTTACGCGTTAAAACCAGTTTATGCTCAAAAAGATGCTGTTCATATAATAATAATTTTAAACATTTTAGATCGTTGTATCTTTAATAGAAGCAATTTTATTAAAAACGAATAATAAAATGTCGTTGTCTTATGCTGTTTTGCTATAATAATAATTTTCAAAACAGTTTAGATTGTTAAAATGGTTCAAACAGAAGCAATATTATTAAAAACGAATACTAAAAATTTCGTCGTTTCTATGTTGTTTTAGCGTTAAAACGCAGATTTAACTCAAAAAGGGCTGTTTTACTATAATAATAATTTTTAAGCATTTTGGATCGTAGAAATCGTTCAAATAAAACAATATTATTAAAAGACGAATAATAAAAAATTTTGTCGTTTTATGCTGTTTTGCGTTAAAACGCAAATTTTAGCTCAAAATGTTATTTTCTATAATAATAATTTTTCAAGCATTTTAGTTCGTTGAAATCGTTCAAATAGAAGCAAATGATTAAAAGACGAATAATAAAAATTTCGTCGTTTTTATGCTGCTTTACGCGTTCAAACGCAGATATGAGCTCAAATCGTGCTGTTTTGCTTAAAAATAATTTTCAAGCATTTCAGATCATTAAAAACGTTCAAATAGAAGAAATATTATTGAAAAAAACGAATAATAAAAAATTTGTCGTTTTATGCTTTTTCGCGTTAAAACGCAGATTTAAAAGCTCAAAACGTGCTCTTTTGGTATTATTATAATTTTGCAAGCATTTTAAATCGTTGAAATCGTTCCAATAGAACAATTTTATTAAAAACGAATAATATAAAATTTTATCGTTTTATGCTGTTTTACGCGGTAAAACGCAGATTTAAACTCAAAACATGCTATTTTGCCAATAATAATTTTCAAGCATTACATCGTTGAAATTGTTCAAATAGAAGCAATTATATTAAAAACAAATAATAAAATGTTCGTGCTTTTATGCTGTTTTGCGCGAAAACGTAGATTTACGCCTAAAACAGTGTTTTGCTATAAAATTAATTTTCTAGCATTTTTTGATCGTTGAAATCGTTTTAAATAGAAGCAATTTTAATAAAAAAGGATAATAAAAAATATCGTCGTTTTTATGCTGTTTTACGCGTTAAAACGCAGATTTAAGCTCAAAACGTGCTCTTTTGGTATTATTATAATTTTTCAAGCATTTTAGATCGTTGAAATCGTTTCAAAAAAGAAGCAATTTTATTAAAAACGAATAATAAAAATATCGTCGTTTTTTATGTTTTTACGCGTTAAAACGCAGATTTAAGCTCAAAACATGCTATTTTGCCATAATAATAATTTTCAAGCATTATAGATCGTTGAAATTGTTCAAATAGAAGCAATATTATTAAAAACGAATACCAAAAATTTCGTCGTTTTATGCTGTTTTAGCGTTAAAACACAGATTTAACAAACGGGGTGTTTTACTATAATAATAATTTTCAAGCATTTTTTGATCGTTGATATCGTAAATAGGGGGCAATTATATTAAAAAAGAAAATAAAAATTTCGTCGTTTTATGCTGTTTTTGCGTTAACACGCAAATTATAGCTCAAAATGTGCTGTTTTGCTATAATAATAATTTTCAAGCATTTTAGATCGTTGAAATCCGTCAAATGAAGAAATATTATTAAAAAACGAATAATAAAAATTTTGTCGTTTTATGCTGTTTTACGCGTTAAAACGCAGATTTAAGCTCAAAACGTGCTCTTTTGGTATTATAATTTGCAAGCATTTTAGATCGTTGAAATCGTTCAAATGGGCAATTATATTAAAACGACTAATAAAAATATCGTCGTTTTTATGCTGTTTTCGCGATAAAAAGCAGATTTAAGCTCAAAACGTGCTGTTTTGCTATAAAAATAATATTTTCATGCATTATAAATCGTTGAAATTGTTTTAAATAGAAGCAATATTATTAAAAACGAATACCAAAAATTTCGTCGTTTTTTTGCTGTTTTACGCTTTGGTTGCGTTAATATTGTACTTGCTTCTTCACCAAACGAACTCGAAGAATTCACGAACTGTTCTGACTCCCGAGCCGGAGGTGTCCTTTATATCCCAATTTTTCATCGTTTGGTCTTTGTGTTTTACATTAGCTTATAGTGAATAGGGCGAGACGTCGGCCAGACGGTCTCGGCATTTTTACCGGATAGGTATAAATATGTCAAATGATTTGAATTAAGGGATTCGTACCCAGACTACAAGGGGTAACTCTGTTTCGTTAATAAAAAATTTTAAAAATAAAGGGAACAAAAATGTTGACAAACATTTTTAGGATCAAAAAATTTCGCGTTTTGTTACCCCCCCCTTTGGTGTGTAAAGTATTTTTTCCCCCCGTGAAACAGGGAAACCGGACTCCGGCCGATTGTTTAATACCAATTTTCTTTGTTGGTCTTTTTTTGTTTTCATTTTTTGAGGGGGTTTTTGGGGAAAACGTGGGACGTTGGTTCCTTCGATGTTAATGGGGTAGGATTAAAATTAGGTTCACCGGGCGAGTAATGTTCGTGGCCATTTTTTTCCCCAATTTTAGATTTATCACCTTTTTTAAACGGTGGGGACCTAAAGGGCGGGCTGAAAAATCCTTTTTTTTGGCGCCTTCGTACAAACCAGGGTACAGGACCCGGCCTTGTAAAAAAGTCCGGGTTTCCAGGGTTTTGGGTTTGTTGGCCAGACTGGGGTGTCCCGAAAGCAAACTTTCCTCGTGGTTGTATCCCGACTGCCCAAAATTCATTTGGGTAGTCGGATTTTTCCATATACAACCCTCGGGGTTTGAATTAGCTTTTTTCCATGCCTGCAACCAGTAGCCTTTGGAAGGGATCTGTCCAGGCCGTTTGGGCATTTGGGCAATTAGTTCCATTCTTTCGCCTGGTTTGTTTTGAGGGAACGCGGGTTCGAGGTTTGGTCCCCAAACCTTCTGGGGCGGTTGAATGAACTTCTTCCTTGATCGGTGTTTTTTGGGACCCCAAACCGGGGAAAATCCATCCAGGGGGGGCCCCCCAAACTTTTTGCTTTGATCGCGCGGGGGTTTGCCCAGGCCAAGGGGGGACCCCCGTGGGGCATTCGGTACCATGGGAATATCATTACAAAAATTTTGCCTTGTTCAAATAGCAGGGGGGTAAAGACCCACGGGGGGGGTATGCCGGGCGGTTTTTTTCTTTGGCACCAAACCCTCTTTTGTCCAGTTGCATCCGTTTTTGATACCGTTTTTTTTGGGGAAACCAATTTGGGGTGGTTTTTGGGTATGGGAATTTGTGCAGCGACGGGAAATTCGTTTCCGATGACTTCATATGACCTCGGTTTGAAAAGGGGTTCACACATGACCTTGTTTTTTTGTCCCAAATCGGAATTCGAGTTAAAACCCTGTGCCGTGCAGGCCTGGGTTCGACGTCGCCCCTTTTTGACCCCACGGCTAATTCCGGGTCCATGGTGACGCTTTCGGGCGCGAGGGGGGCATAAAACCACGGTATTGTCGGCCCCAATGTTGAATATTGGTGGTGTCTGGTTTAAAAATGATGCCCCAATTGCCGGGTGAACGGGTATCCACCCGCCCATTAGATCCGGTTTATGATCCTTTAAAACCGGCAAAGTGGGACCTTCTCCCTTTGTCGAAGTTTTGATGCTCGATAAATGGACAGTAATTTTTTATCAAATGCACGACTTTTGCCCCCCCTTTTGCTTAAGGAAAGAACGTAATGGTTGCCATTCTCCATCAACTTGTTGTTGCAGTACGCCCAACTGAAATATCGGAAGCACGGTCGGATAAGGGGGGTGAACTGCATGGGTGCACTACAAAATTTCCGCAAGCTTCCTTTATTTTCGAAGGCGGAAATTCTTGACGTGTTTCATTGGTGCTTTCCCCGATGTTTCCCCGAAGTAGATCATTCTAGGGTTTTTGGGCGTGCATTCCTAAATCGGCGATAAAATTTAAAATACCCCGGAAAACCCTAACCTTTTGCGTTGGTTGGGGGTGAATTTGGTTTGGGCCGCGATTTTCTCGGGTAAAAGGGATTGTCCCCTTCGGGACCGGTCCCGAAATACCCTTCGCCCGTCTGCACTTTTGCGCTTAGACAATACCATGTCATAAACGGGGGAAAATTTTCCCAGGTCTCGATGTTGTTCTTCATTTTCTGATGCGACAAAAAAATATATCAATGTAGACAAACAAAAAAACAACCCCCAAATTCGTCCAGAATCGTTTTGGGAAAGTTTGCGCAGCGTTGAACCCCAAAGTCAGTATGTAAATTTTACAAACCAAAAGGAGTAATTATTTCTGGGTGTCTTCCTCAGCAACTGGGGGATTAAACGCACGTACTAAATCATCGTAAAAAACAGATTTTCCTGCCAGCGCGTCGAATAATCCCAGATCCGTACGGGATAAAGGTCCCGGGTTTGGTGCGTGCGTTGAGACCACGATAGTCACCACGGCCTCCATGAATTGTCGGGTTTTGGGACGTGAAAGGGGGCTGCCCAAAAGCTGCTGGATGGTCGGGGATGCCGGGACCATGACGTCGAATTCGCCCTGGCGGCGGCTATCGGTATGGTGCAAGTCGTCGAGGTTTTTTTTCGCCACTGGAGGTCCTGGCTGGGTTTTTTTTGGTGCGGGTTTTTTTTACCTCGACACCCCCGGTCGCTAACTGTGAATTTCATTAACAACGTAGCATACGGTGTATTTTCCACTGGTCACTAATTTAACCCATGGGGGATTGATTGGCTACGCGCCCTTTGACCAAATTTTGTTGATGAGTCTTTTCACCACTTTTTTTTGGTGTCCCAAAATTAGATTAAAATGTTCCAAAAAAGTCTATCCTGATGGGATAGGTGATGTCTGCCAGAATAAACAAAAAAACTCGCGACGGGCCGAAACCGCCATTTTTTTGTGCCGAACTTTTTTGCACGTACCGTTGCACAGAAATTACGGTCTCCGCCCCATCCCCAAAATCTTTGGCCTACCTAATATCCGCGCCCGTATCTACAAAAAAATTTCCGGGAGTCTCGGGGGGGAAAACGTGGTCGCGTTCCCATCTAACGACGCCCCCCCGTTTCCCGGGGAAAAATGCAAGGTGTTTGCATCTTGAGTTTTTTCCCAAATCAAGTCCGCACACCCGGTTCCTTTGGGTTTGGGTCTTGTTTGTTCATCTATTGCGGAATCTGCTCTTTCCGTGATGAGGCGGTTGGGGTTCTGATTTGTTGGGTAAAGGGCGGCAACTTTTTTTAGCATGGATAATGAATTTTCCATACGCATCATCCGTATTTTCCCACGAGGGGTAGCGGCAACTCGGCGTGGGGGTCTCGCGGCATCAGAGCAGTCGGTAAAGAGAAGGTCTTCCCGGGGCGATTCAAAAGGTGCCAGCGACGATTTGTTTTAGATTTGCCTAGGGGCGTTAAAAACGACTAATAAAACGTGTTTTATGCTGTTTACGCGTTAAAACCAGTTTCTAAAAGGCTGTATTTAAATAAAATTTTTTGCATTTTTGATCGTTGTCGTTCAAATAGGCAAATTTTTTAAAAACGAATCAAAATATTCGTTTTTATGGTTTTACGCGTTAAAAACAGTTTAAGCTCAAAACGTCTGTTTTGCTTATAAAATAATTTTCAAACATTTTAGATCGTTGTAATCGTTCAAATGAAAAAAATTATTAAAAACGAATAATAAAATTTTTCGTCGTTTTTATCGTTTAACGCGTTAAAAAACAGATTTAACTCAAACTGCTGTTTTGTTATAATAATTTTCAAGCATTTTAGATCGTTAAAATCGTTCAAATAGAAAAAAATTTTTAAAAAAAAGATAATAAAAATATCGTCGTTTTTACTGTTTAACCGTTAAAAAAGATTTGCTCAAACGTGCTGTTTTTTTATAATAATAATTTTCAAGCATTTTAGATCGTTAAAATCGTTCAAATAGAAGCAATTTCATTAAAAACAGATAATAAAAAATTTCGTCGTTTTAAGCTATTTTACGCGTTAAATCGAGATTTAAGCTAAAAACGTGTTGTTTTGCTAAAATAATAATTTTCAAGCATTTTAGATCGTTGAAATCGTTCAAATAGAAGAAATTTTTTTTTAAACAAAATAAATAAAAATTTTGTCGTTTTATGCTGTTTTACGCGTTAAAAGGCAGATTTAAGCTCAAAACGTGCTGTTTTGCTATAATAATAGTTTTAAGCATTCTGGATGGTTTAAGTCGTTAAAAAAGGAGCAATTTTAATAAAAACAAACAATAAAACTTTGTCTTTTTTATGTTGTTTTACGCGTTAAAACGCAGATTTAAGCTCAAAACGAGTTGTGTTGCTATAATAATAATTTTCAAGTATTTTAGATCGTTGAAATCGTTTAAAGAAAAGCTGTATTATTTAAAACGAATAATAAAAATGTTGTCGTTTTGTGCTGTTTTACCCCGTTAAAACGCAGATTTATCTCAAAACGTGCTGTTTACCTATAATAATAATTTTCAAGCATTTTAGATCGTTGAAATCGTTCAAATAGAAGCAATAGGGATTAAAAACGAATAATAAATATTTCGACGTTTTATGCTTTTTTACGCGTTAAAACGCAGATTTAGGTTAAAAACGGGGTCTTTTGCTATAATAATAATTGTCAAGCATTTTATATCGTTGAAATCGTTCAAATAGAAGCAATTTTGTTAAAAACGAATAATAAATATTTGACGTTTTTATGCTCTTTTACGCGTTCAAACGCAGATTTAGCCAAATCGTGCTGTTTTGCTATAATAATAATTTTCAAGCATTTCAGATCGTTAAAATCGTTCAAATAGAAGAAATGTTATTAAAAAGCGAATAAAAAAAATGTTTTACGCGTTAAAACGCAGTTTTAAGCTCAAAACGAGTTGTTTGCTATAATAATAATTTTCAAGTATTTTAGATCGTTGAAATCGTTTTTAATAGAAAAATTTTATTAAAACGAATAATAAAAAATTTCGTCGTTTTTATGCTGTCTTACGGTTAAAACGCAGATTTAAGCTCAAAAGTGCTGTTTTGATATTAATAATTTTCAAGCATTTTAGATCGTGAAAATCGTTAAATTTAAAAGAATTTTATTAAAAAACGAGCAATAAAAAATGTTGTCGTTTTTATGCTGTTTTACGCGTTAAAGCGCAGATTTAAGCTCAAAACGTGTTGTTTTGCTATAATAAAAATTTTTTAAGCATTTTAGATCGTTGAAGTCTTTTAAACAGAAACAATTATATTAAAAACAGCAATAAAAAATTTTCGTGGTTTTAACACTCGGATGAGTTTAAAATAAACGTTTATTATTACTTGATTTATCTAGTCGAGTTGTTAATAATAAGTCCCCTGCTTTGCAGCGCACGCCATAAGTAGTCGCGTAAAATAAAGATCCCTCCCCTTAACTAAACACGTCTACGTCTTTTTGAGGTTTGGCGATAACAATGTTTTTGTGTTCCTTCCTCACATTTACAATGCTCTTAATTATTATAAAAAGCTAATACAATTATTAATACAAACATTAATACAGTAGTAATGGTAAAATGCGAAAACATGAACAAGGGGATTGATTTCGGAGTTTTTTCGTCATCGGGGTACCTGACATTTTTGAATTAATTTTTTTTCATCCCCCAAATGCTTATTTTCCGAAATTTACATAATTACTTTTAATACCCAAATCGTCGTTTTTTTAATTTTTTTTTTTGTAGGTGATATTTGAACCAAATTTTTCCCAAAAAATGACTTTTTCAATTTTGACATTACTTTTCTTCCAGAACTTTGTTTTATCAAAACTTGATACTTTTAAATCGTTTTTTTGATTTTTGAAAATTCGTAATTTTTTGTTTTTTGGGGAAATCTTTGTCATCAAAATTTTCCCGGGTAATGAATTTAAATTTCCCCGTTTCTACTCCCTTTTGCAATTTTTTTTAAATTTTTCCCTTTTGGTGTAAATTAAAATTTTTTGTTAAAGTATCCTCAATTTGTTTCGCATTTTTATTTTAGGATTTTCCCAAATTTTGGGAAACGCATTCACTGATATTAGCGGGTTTTTTAGCTCGGTTTGTAAACGGCAACAACATAATATTTTGATTTTATTTCACTAATCTTAATAAAAAAATATAACTTATGATATCTACCCAAAAATTTTGGATCATCAAAGACCTGAAAACGTAAAATATTTCCTTTTAATTTTCTTTTGGTTTATGTTTTTTGGGTTTTATTAGAGCTCTAACAAACCCTTTTTCAACTTTATTATTATTACTGACCCGGGTAAAATTTAGTTTGTCAAAAACAGGATCGGCTTTTCTTTTTTTTTGTCGTTGATTATCCCTTTTGGTTCAATTGTTGCTATATCGTTTTTTTTTTTGTTCATTTTGTTCTTTTTTGGTCTTTGTTTTCTTTTCTAACTGTTTTTATATAACAACTCGTAAAAAAGGTAATTTTTCCCCGTCCTTTCTCCTGTTATTATAATCTTGTTTTATAAATTTTTGTTTTCGAGTTGGGGTGAGCATTAAAGATTAAAAAAAGGACCATAAAAAAATTAAAAATGGTGGGGAATTCTGTTTTTTGAAAGTGAATTGGTTGAACTTTGTTATTATAGAAATCTTTAAAATTTTTGAGGGGGTGTCTTTTTGGAAATTTGTTTTTTCATGGATGGGGGAAATTTAAAAAACGCTTTTACCCTTTGGGGCGAAACTGGGATTGTAATTTGTGGTAAAATATAAATAAATTTTTGGAAAAGTTTTAAAAATTTTCCCCAAAAACACACTTTTTTTAAATTCTTTTCCCTTCGTCGGAAAAAAATGCGGGGGTTATTTTTTGGAAAAAGAAAATTTAATTTGTTGGTATGGTTTTTTTCTGTTAAATCAAAACATAATAATTTTGGGCGTTTTTTGGGACCCAAGGGTTATTAGGGAAGGAAAATTTTTTTTTGTCAAATGAGATTGTTTTCAATGTGAATGACTTCGAAGGGTTTTTTTAAAGCATCGAAACCTAACTTTTGGAATTTTGTAAGGTTTTCTATCATATTTGGCAAAAAGGCAAAATCCATGTATTGTTTTACCTTATTTGCTGTTTTTTGCTTTTTTGGCCAGTAAACTTCCTTTTTTCGGGTTGGTTTTTAGGGTTTTTGGTTTTTCCATTTTTGTTTTTTGCATGTGGTCCCTTTCAACGATTTTATGTTGATCACTAGTGTTTGTTTTTTGGAAAAATCGTGTTAGTTTTAAACAATTTTGAGTTCGTCTTTTATAGATTTTTGGCAGGCTTGAATAAAGGGAAATTTTAAAGATTTTTATTTTAAAAATTAAAAAAAAAATTAAAATTTAAAATTTAAATTTAAAATTTAAAAATGTATAAATCTTTCAAAACCTTCTTTTTCTTTTTCCGGCTCTTCCCGTTACTAAAATTTTTTTTTTGTAAAAAGTTTTTGATTTTTTTTCACTAAAATTGGCCAGCTCTATCAAAAAAATTTCCCTTCTTGGGAAACAATTTCAGATTTTTTACTGATGGGCATTGTAAAAAAATTTGGGATTTTCTCCAAAAAAGTAGAATATTTCCCCCGATGAAATTTCGAGAATTTGATCTATTTTTGGGTTTAACCCGGGTTTTTCTTTTTTCGTCAAAATTTGGAAAAATTGATAGATTATCATTACGCCCTAAATCATTTGTTTTAATTTCATTTGTATTGATTTCGGAACGTGAAAGGCATCTGCGAAAAAAATTTTCTTTTTCTCTTTTAAAATTCCTCTTTCAAAATTCCCTAATTTCGGTCGCCTTTTTGGTTCAAAACGAAAATTTTGGGATTTTTGATTAAAAATAGCCATCCCAAAAAGGTTTTGGATCTGTCTGAATCCCGTGCCCGGGGAAAAATAAAAGGGTCAAAAATGTTTGTACACAAACAATCCCAATAGTTCGCTTTTGATAGTTGAAAAAAATTTCCCACCCGGAATTTAATGTTCGGGAATAGTAAGAATTTGGGGTTTTATCTTGTGATAATACCCCCCTAACGCTGTTTTTAAAGGGGGTCGCGGGGGTTTAAAAAAAAAAGTTTTGTTAAAGTCGGGAAAATTTTTTGGCTTTCCATCTTTAAAAATTTGTTTTTTTAATTTTTCTTTGGGGAATTTTAAAATGGTTGAACTAAAATTTAAAAAATGAAATGAAATGACTTAATCTCTTTTGACTTTTTTTGGAAATTTGGGGAAATTTTTTGAATGGCGTAAATTTTTTTGAAGGATTTGGTTTGTTATTTTCTGGTGTTATGATATAACCAAAAAATTGAACTTTGACGTATAACGTTTTTAAAATCGTTTTAAATTGACTTTTTTCAAAAATTTTGTGTCGCGGGGGCTAAGAGGCCGATCGCAGGTATACCCCCTCTCGTTAAAACCCCCTTGGGTCCCGAAAAAAAGTTTGTGGTGGGGCGGGAGCCTAACGGAAAAAAAAAATGTAATGCAAATTGAAGTGTTACAAAAAATTTGCAAAAAACAAAACTTATACCCCTTGGGGGGTTTTTCCCAAAAAACATCTCGATCGTAAACCTACTTTACAAAAAACCCAAAAAATTTTTTTTTTAAAAAAATTCGCTTTTTTTCATTTGTAGTTTTAAAATTTGGGTTTTACGTAATTTATAAAAAAATAAGGCGTATGTAAATTAAATGTTCATCCCCGGGTTTTGAAAGACGAGGGTCCCATGTAAATAAAACACAATTTATAAAAGGGTATTCTCAAAAAATTTTTTCCCCTTGGCTTTTTAAAATTTGTATTTGGTGCTTTTTCAAAACCCAAAACGGATGCTTTAAAATTTAAAAATGACCATTTTTTTACGGAAAATGCATTTTTGGCCCCCATTTCTATTTGGGGAAAAACCTTGAGCTAGATCAAAAGGTTGGTAGGAAGATTTTTAAAGATTGTAAAAAATTTTTCCTTATCTTAAAAGGGTGGGTATTTATCTTCAATGGTTTTTTTATTTAAGTTTCTGTAATCTATGACCCCTTTTTTTTCCGATGCATTTTATTTTTTGGAAAACCAAAACGGTAAACTGTATGGTGACATTGTTGGGGTTTTTTCAAAACCCCTATTGATTTTTTTTCTAGTTAAAGGGAAAAAACAAAAACTCAATTTTAATAACGACAATTTATTTCAACACTAACTGGAAAAGGGGAAAGGGAAAAAATGATGCAGCAGTTTATATACATATGTGGGGGGTTTTGACGGGTTGCCATTGAAAAAAAAAATAACAAAAAAAACAATACAACAAAAATAAGATAACATCCCCCCTACTATGGGGTAAAAAAAGAAAACTAAAATTTAACCAAAAAACATCCTTAAATTTTTTCCCGGTGTTGAAAAAAATTTGTCATTAAAAACTTGAGCTTGTTTTTCCCCCTTTAAACAAAAAAAATATTAATGGGTTTTTAAAAAAACCTCAACGGATTTTTGGGGGGGCTGATAATTTTATTATTAATTTTCAGAAAATTTTTTTAAATTAAAGGTTCAAATTTTTTTTAAATTTTAATTTAAGTAGAAGGGAAATTTCCCTTTTTTTTTTATGCAAAGAAATGAATTTCTGTAATCGATTAATCTTTTTTAATTAAAAATCATTATTGCCAAATAATGCGTCAAAATGAAAAAGGGATTCCCGCTGGGGGGAAATTAAAAAGAATAAAATTTTTTTTTAAAAAACTTCTAAAATAGGATATTTTATGCAAGTATCATTTGTTCCCTTTTTTTCTTTAAACTAAATAACTTAATTTTTTTTTTTAATTGAACATTTGAAAAATAATTTGAGACTGGTCCTGGGTTAATAATCCCAATTATTTTCTCCCGAAAAAAAATTTTTTAAAATTTAAAATTTTAAAAAAATTATGAAAAGGGAGTCCGGTTTTTTGGTGTTTTAAGTCTAATGTTGGTTGGGCCGAAATTCTACCAAAATCCGAAGCTTTGATTTGTAATTTTAGAAAACATACGGTCTGTTTCCTCATATTGCCTTTATTTATCTCGTAGTTTGTTCGTCGTATTCTGTTTCATTTGTTTGTACATTATAGAGCCCCCAGATATAAATTAGGGGTCCAGTTTTTTAAAAAAGTTTTTTATTATTCACTCAATTTTGGTACCGGTTTAACCGGCTGTAAAACAGACTTTGGGGTAGGGGCATTATTTTTTTTTTGTGTCCAAAAAAAATTGGGGTTTGTTAAGTTTTGTTTTTTTTTATAATTGGTTTTGGCATGTTAATTGGTCCGCGTGGAAAATTTGATTTCCCACGTAATTTTGTTGATGTGAAATTTTTTTTTATTTTTATTTTTTGTTGAGGGGCTTATTTATCTTCATTATAACCCCGGCCCCCGGGTAATACGTGTTACTATTCCGATTAGTAAATTGCGCATTGCTAAAATTTGAAATTTATTTTTCTTTTGGTTTTCTGGCAGTTTGGGTCTTTATCTTTTTCGTAAGAATATCATAAAGATGTTTGTGTTTTTTGATTATCGAAAAGTCGGCATTCGTAGATGCCCCTTCAAGGGGGGCCTGCTACGTTTTTAAAAAAGCCCTTTGGGGCCCCTTACACCGCCCAAACGTGGCTTAAAATTGGCCTTCATACATCGTGATTTTATGTTTTTTCTTATATCAACTTTTGCTGTCCCAAGGGCACGTGGGTCGGGGAGAACGGGAGCTTGCGTTTTTTAAAACTTCGTAATATAACCTGGGTTTCATTATGCTTTTGATTTGCACGGGCTTTAGATCGGTCGTGAGACTTTTGCCTTACATTTGATTTTTTTATGTTTTTCCGGGAAAAAAATTTATTGAATAAGAATTTGGGGGGATCCCTCCTTAGTAAATTTAGGGAAAACTTTTTTTTTAAAAAATAAAAAGTCTTTCGGGGGCCGCCCCGAAAAATTTAAGCCATGTCCTTTGCAAGTTAAAATTTGATAATTTCCCGGTTTTCCTTTGGGATTTTCTTTTCTAAAATTTTATAAAATTCAACGGGGGCTTTGGGCTTCTATTTTTATTCACGGACATTAATTTTTTAGGTTTTCGTCTTTTTATAAATTTTTTAAAAATTTGTTTTCCCGGGGAAAGAATTTCGATGTCCCGGGCGAAATTCATTTGGGTAAGTGGTTTTTCGAAGGTGTGCTGAACGTTTTTTTGGGGGAAAGGGGCGATGTGGCCCAAAGCTCTTTCCCCCGCAGGGAATGCCCCCCGTTTTGGGAAAAGTTTATGTTTTTTGGGGAAGGGGCCCTTTGGAAAAGGGAAAACGGTTTTAAGATTTGAAAAATCACCGTTTTTTTTTTTGGGTTTTCCAAACACCGGATTTATTCTACCGGGTTGGGAATTTTATTGGGAAAACCCCATGAGTTTAAAAAAAGGAAAAGTTTTTTTAATAATTTGATGTTTTTAATTATAATTTGGAAAAAAATCTTTTTATAACTTAAAATTTTCTTTGTCAGTTGTTTAAAAATAAGTGACGCTGCATTGCAAGGGGCGCCCTAAGTAATCGCGGAGGGAAATTTTTTCCCCCCCAAATTACAAAATAAGGGGGAGATACGCATAATATAATTTTTTCCCCAAAACGTGCTGTTTTGCGATAATAATACCCTTTCAAATTTTGATTGTTTAAATTTGTTTTTAGGAACAAATCTATTCAAAAATCCCAAAAAAGAAATGTTTGTTTTTATGCTGTTTTCGCGTTAAAAAACATGGTTAAACTCAGAACGAAAAGTTTTTCTTTTTAATAATTATTTCTAAGCAATTTCGTTGAAGTTTTTTCAAATAAAAAAATTTTATTAAAAAAAAATCAAAAAAAAGTCGTAGTTTTTTTGCTGTTTTTTCGTTAAAACACAGGTCCCAAACCCCAACGCAATTTTTCTTTTTAAAAAATAATTTTCGCTTAAAATAGATCCTTTAAAACGTTTAATTAAAAATTTTTTTTTTAAAAAAAAACAATTGGAATTTTTTTTGTTTTATGCTGTTTTTTGCGGGGAAAAAAGCAGAATTTAAATTAAAACGTGTTTTTTTGCTAATAATAACAATTTTCGATTTTAGGGTTGTTGAAAAAGTCCAGAGGAACAAAAAAAAAAACAAAAAAAAATTTTTGTTTTTTTCTGTTTTTTTTCGTTGGAAAAAAAAGCTCAAAAAGGGTGCTTTGCTAAAATAATAATTTTCAAAAAAATTTTTTGATCCTTTTTAAACCCCTTTTAAATAGAAAATATTAATAAAAAACGATAAATAAAAAATTTTGTCGTTTTTATGTTTTTTTACGGTTAAAAGATTTAAGCTCAAAAAGGGTGTTTTGCTAAAATAATTTTTCAAGCATCTTTTTTTTGTTTATATCGTTCAAATAAAAAAAATTTTTTTAAAAAAAAAAAAAAATAAAAAATTTCGTAGTTTTTATATTTTTTTCCGTTAAAAAAAAGATTTGGCCTTTAAAATGTGCTGTTTTGCTATTATAATAATTTTCAAGCATTTTAGATTGAAATATCCAAATATTAAAAAAAAATTTTTAAAAAAAAACAAAAAAATTAAAATTTCGTTTGTTTTTTTTTTTCCGTTTAAAACAAAAATTTGAGTTCAAAAAGTGCTGTTTTTTATATTAATAAATTTTGTATTTTTTGATCGTTGTTTAGCAATACGTACACTTTTTTTAATTATTCTCTTTTTAAATTTTTATTTATTTTTATATTTATTGCTACATTTTTTTTTGTGGCCCAAAATTCTTTTTTGTGTTCATTATCGGAAAGGGGGAAAAAGTTTTTAAAAATAAAATTTAAACATTCGGGGCGACTTTTTACCCCGACTTAATCCGTATTTCCATTAATCGGCCAAAATTTTTTGGGTTTGTCTTTCATTCTCATAAATCAATTTCTGAAACAAATCCTGTCCCGAAACAAAAATGTCACATGATTTTTTTTCCTTTTAAAAACCCAAGGGGAAAACTAAAAACAATTCCCCCACTTTCACCCCACAACTCGTCCATTTGCCCCGGGGGGAATCTATCATCATTGAATCATTAAAGTATTTGGGCTTTGTTTTTTTACGTAAATTCGTACCACGATTTGCGCACCAAAGGGGGACCCCGACGTGATTTTTAAAATTTTCCCTTTGGGGCCCCCCCGGGACAAAAGCTGCTGCTGCCGGGATACCCCCTCCCCTCATCAGCAATAAACATCCAAAATCCCGGCATTTATTTAAACCCAGACCTAGGAATTTTGGTTTTTCGCAAATTTGGGAAATTTCTTTTTTAAATGAACGGGTTAAAAGCACAAAAAAAATTTCAAATCCTTTTGGGTGCCGCGCTCGGCCTTTCCTTCAGGAAAAAAAACAGAGATGAGATATGTGATCATCAATGGACCGGCAACATTACCGTACACAACCTTGGAAAGGGGAAACCCCCAAGGGGACCCGGCCCTTTTCAACGGGAAAACGATACAAAAATTTTCGGGGGAGGGAAAAACTTGGGAAATGATCGGATGTTGGGGTGGAAAATAAATTTTCCTATTGCAAAGGGAAACCGACCTTACCCAACAAATTTCAAAAACCAAAAAAACCCCTTCAGCATTTGCAGATTCCGCAATGATCGTACTCCAACAGCCAACCCCCGGTCTAAAACCGGGAAACCCGGGGATGTGTTTGGGATCATCGGGAAATTTCCAAAATTCCCCGATAGCCCAAAATTTTATTCCCCGTTTGTTCGAGCGGGTTTTTAAATTGGGTTTCGTTTTTCGACCCACGAGGGTTTTTAAATATAATTTTTTTTTATTTATTTGGTTTGAATTGCGATCCGGGAAAATTGGGTTTTAATTTTTGACTTTTTGGGGTTTTGGTTTATAATTTTTTATTATTTGGCGAAAATTTATTTTTATTTAAGAATTTAGGAAAAAACCCCTTTTTTAAAAAGCCCCCCCATTTAATTTCCCATTTTTGGGAAAAAAATTTAAAGGTTTGAACGTCCCGGTTTGGTTGGCCTTTGGGAAAATTTTTGTTTGGTTAAAGCAAAAAAAAAGGGTTTTGGGTTAAAAAAATTCGGGGGATTGGCGTTTTTTTAATTTTAAGATTCTTGAAGGTAAATCGGGTTCCCTTTTTAATTTAACCCCTTTCCTTTTCCCTTTTTTTAAGGACCCAACCCCAATAAACCCAAAAAAGTTTACCTTTCCCTTTTTGGGTTCCAAGGTTTTAAATTTTTTCCC
>NW_027047073.1:0-17671 GCF_025399875.1 Dalotia coriaria
TTTTTTTCGTTTTTTTAATATGCGTCATTTGAACGTTTCAACGATCTAAAATGCTTGAAAATGCTTATTTTAGCAAAACAGCACGTTTTGAGCTTTATTCTGCGTTTTAACGCGTAAAACAGCATAAAAACGACGAAATTTTTTTTATTCGTTTTTATTTTATTGCGTCTATTTGAACGATTTCAACGATCTAAAATGCTTGAAAATGCTTATTTTAGCAAAACAACACGTTTTGAGCTTTTTAAACTGCGTTTTAACGCGTAAAACAGCATAAAACGACGAATTTTTATTATTCGTTTTTTTTAATATTGCCTATTTGAACGATATCAATGATCTAAAATGCTTGGAAAATGCTTATTTTAGCAAAACAGCACGTTTTGAGCTTTAATCTGCGTTTTAACGCGTAAAACAGCATAAAAATGACGAATTTTTTATTATTCGTTTTTATTAATATTGCTTCTGTTTAAACGATTTCAACGATCTAAAATGCTTGAAAATGCTTATTTTAGCAAAACAGCACGTTTTGAGCTTTTTAAACTGCGTTTTAACGCGTAAAACAGCATAAAACGACGAATTTTTTATTATTCGTTTTTATTAATATTGCTTTTTATTGGAACGATTTCAACGATCTAAAATGCTTGAAAATGCTTATTTTAGCAAAACAGCACGTTTGAGTTTTTTTCTGCGTTTTAATGCGTAAAACAGCATAAAAACGACGAAATTTTTATTATTCGTTTTTATTAATATTGCGTCTATTTGAAAAGATTTCAACGATCTAAAAATGCTTGAAAATGTTTATTTTAGCAAAACAGCACGTTTTGAGCTTTAATCTGCGTTTAACGCGTAAAACAGCATAAAATGACGAATTTTTTATTATTCGTTTTTATTAATATTGCTTCTATTTAAACGATTTCAACGATCTAAAATGCTTGAAAATGCTTATTTTAGCAAAACAGCACGTTTTGTGCTTTAATCTGCGTTTTTAAAGCGTAAAACAGCATAAAAACGACGAAATTTTTATTATCGGTTTTATTAATATTGCGTCTATTTGAACGATTTCAACGATCTAAAATGCTTTGAAAATGCTTTTTTTTAGCAAAACAGCACGTTTTGAGCTTTATTCTGCGTTTTAACGCGTAAAACAGCATAAAAACGACGAATTTTTATTATTCGTTTTTATTAATATTGCTTCTATTTGAACGATTTCAACCATCTAAAATGCTTGAAAATGCTTATTTTAGCAAAACAGCACGTTTTGAGCTTTATTCTGCGTTTTAACGCGAAAACAGCATAAAAAAGACGAAAATTTTTTTTATTCGTTTTTATTAATATTGCGTCTATTTGAACGATTTCAACGATCTAAAATGCTTGAAAATGTTATTTTAGCAAAACAGCACGTTTTTTAGCTTTAATCGCGTTTAACGCGTAAAACAGCATAAAACGACGAAATTTTTATTATTCGTTTTATTATATTGCGTCTATTTGAACGATTTCAACGATCTAAAATGTTGAAAATGTTTATTTTTTAAAACGCACGTTTGAGCTTTTTAAACTGCGTTTTAATAAAACAGCATAAAAATGACGAATTTTTTATTATTTGTTTTAATTTTTGCTTTATTTAAACGATTTCAACGATCTAAAATGCTGAAAATGCTTTTTTTACAAAAACACAGTTTTGAGTTTAATCTGCGTTTTAACGCGTAAAAACAATTAAAACGACAATTTTTATTATTCGTTTTTTTTTAATATTGCCATTTGAACGATTTAACGATCTAAAAATGCTTGAAAATGCTTATTAGCAAAACAGCACGTTTTGAGCTTTATTCTGCGTTTTAACGCGTAAAACAGCATAAAAACAGAAATTTTTAATTCGTTTTTATTTATTGCGTCTATTTAACGTTCTAACGATCTAAAAATGTTGAAATGTTTATTTTAGCAAAACACACGTTTTAGTTTAATCTGCGTTTTAACGCAAAACAGCATAAAATGACAATTTTTATTATTCGTTTTTATTTTAAATTTCGTCTATTTGAACATTCAAGATCTAAAATGCTTGAAAATGCTTATTTTAGCAAAACAGTTGAGCTTTAATCTGCGTTTAAACGCGTAAACAGATAAAAGACGAATTTTTATTATTCGTTTTTTTTAATATTGCCCTTTAAAAGATTTCAACGATCTAAAATGCTGAAAATTTTTTTTTAAAAAAGCAGTTTTGATTTTTTTGCGTTTTAACGCTAAAACAGCATAAAAACGACGAATTTTTTATTATTCGTTTTTATTTATTGCTCTATTTGAACGATTTCAACGATCAAAATGCTTAAAATGCTTTATTTTAGCAAAACAACACGTTTGAGTTTAATCTGCGTTTTAACGCGTAAAACATAAAACGACGAATTTTTTTATTCGTTTTAAATTGCTCTATTTGAACGATATCAATGATCTAAATGCTTGAAAATGTTATTTTAGCAAAACAGCAGTTTTGAGTTTTTTAAACTGCGTTTTAACGCGTAAAACAGCATAAAATGACGAATTTTTTTTTATTCGTTTTTATTAATATTGCTTTTTTAAACGATTTCAACGATCTAAAATGCTGAAAAATGCTTATTTTGCAAAACAGCACGTTTTGAGCTTTAATCTGCGTTTTAACGCGTAAAAAGCATAAAAACGACGAATTTTTTATTATTGTTTTTATTAATATTGCTTCTATTTGAACGATTTCAACGATCTAAAAATGCTTGAAAATGCTTATTTTAGCAAAACAGCACGTTTTGAGCTTTATTCTGCGTTTTAACGCGTAAAACCATAAAACGACGAAATTTTTATTATTCGGTTTTTAATATTGCATTCATTTGAACGATTTCAACGATCTAAAATGCTTGAAAATGCTTATTTTAGCAAAACAGCACGTTTTTAGCTTTTTAAACTGCGTTTTAACGCGTAAAACAGAATAAAACGACGAATTTTTATTATTCGTTTTTTTATTAATATTTGACGATTCCAACTATTTAAATGTTAAAATGCTTATTTTAGCAAAAACTAAAAAGCACGTTTTGAGCTTTAATCGCGTTTAACGCGTAAAACAGCATAAAACGACGAAATTTTTTATTCGTTTTTTATATTGCGTCTATTTGAACGATTTCAACGATCAAAATGTGAAAATGCTTATTTTAGCAAAACAGCACGTTTTGAGTTTTATTCTGCGTTTAACGCGTAAACAGCATAAAACGACGAAATTTTATTATTCGTTTTTATTTATTGTCTATTTGAACGATTTCCCAAAGATCTAAAATGCTTGAAAATGCTTATTTTAGCAAAACAACACGTTTTGAGCTTTAATCTGCGTTTTAACGCGTAAAACAGAATAAAAACGACGAATTTTTATTATTCGTTTTTATTAATATTGCGTCTATTTGAACGATTTCAACGATCTAAAATGTTGAAAATGCTTATTTTAGCAAAACGCAGTTTTGGTTTAACTGCGTTTTAAGCAGTAAAACGCAGCAAATTTTATTATTCGTTTTTATTAATATTGCTTCTATTTGAACATTTCAACGATCTAAAATGCTTGAAAATGCTTATTTTTGCAAAACAGCACGTTTTGAGCTTTAATCAGCGTTTTAACGCGTAAAACAGCATAAAACGCGAAATTTTATTATTCGTTTTATTAATATTGCGTCTGTTCGATTTCAACGATATAAAATGATTGAAAATGCTTATTTTAGCAAAACAGCACGTTTTGAGCTTTAATCTGCGTTTTAAGGCGTAAAACAGCATAAAACGACGAATTTTTATTATTTGTTTTTATTAATATTGTTCTATTTGAACGATTTCAACGATCTAAAATGCTTGAAAATGCTTATTTTAGCAAAACAGCACGTTTTGAGCTTTATTCTGCGTTTTAACGCGTAAAACAGCATAAAACGACGAAATCGTTATTATTCGTTTTTATTAATATTGCGTCTATTTGAACGATTTCAACGTCTAAAAATGCCGAAAATGTTTATTTTAGCAAAACACACGTTTTGAGCTTTAATCTGCGTTTTAAGCGTAAACAGCATAAAACGACGAATTTTTTATTATTCGTTTTTATTAATATTGCTTCTATTTGAACGATTTCAACGATCTAAAATGCTGAAAATGTTTATTTTAGCAAAACAGCACTTTTTGAGCTTTAATCTGCGTTTTAACGCGTATAACAGCATAAAACGACGAATTTTTATTATTCGTTTTTTAATATTGCTTCATTTGAACGATTTCAACGATCTAAAATGCTTGAAAATGATTATTTTAGCAAAACAGCACGTTTTGAGCTTTAATCTGCGTTTTACGCTAAACAGCATAAAAACGACGAAGTTTTTATTATTCGTTTTATTAATATTGCGTCTATTTGAACGGTTTCAACATCTAAAATGCTTGAAAATGCTTATTTAGCAAAACAACGTTTTGAGCTTTTAATCTGCGTTTTAACGCGTAAACAGCATAAAATGACGAATTTTTATTATTCGTTTTTATTAATATTGCTTCTATTTGAACGATTTCAACGATCTAAAATGCTTGAAAATGCTTATTTTAGCAAAACAGCACGTTTTGAGCTGTAATCTGCGTTTTAACGCGTAAAACAACATAAAAACGACAAATTTTAATATTCGTTTTTATTTTATGCGTCTATTTGAACGATTTCAACGATCTAAAATGCTTGAAAATGCTTATTTTAGCAAAACAGCATGTTTTGAGCTTTTAATCTGCGTTTTAACGCGTAAAACAGCATAAAACGACAATTTTTATTATTCGTTTTTATTAATATTGCGTCTATTTGAACGATTTCAACGATCTAAAATGCTTGAAAATGCTTATTTTAGCAAAACAGCACGTTTTGAGCTTATATCTGCGTTTTAACGCGTAAAACAGCATAAAACGACGAATTTTTATTATTCGTTTTTATTAATATTGCTTCTATTTGAACGATTTCAACGATCTAAAATGTTGAAAATGTTATTTTAGCAAAACAGCACGTTTTGAGCTTTAATCTGCGTTTTAACGCGTAAAACAGCATAAAACGACAAAATTTTATTATTCGTTTTTATTTTTATTGCGTCTATTTGAACGATTTCAACGATCTAAAATGCTTGAAAATGCTTATTTTAGCAAAAAGCACGTTTTGAGCTTTAATCTGCGTTTTAACGCGTAAAACAGCATAAAACGACGAATTTTTTACTATTCGCTTTTTATTAATATTGCTTCTATTTGAACGATTTCAACGATCTAAAAATGCTTGAAAATGATTATTGCTTTAGCAGAACAGCACATTTTGAGCTTTAATCTGCGTTTTAACGCGTAAAACAGCATAAAAACGACGAAGTTTTTTATTATTCGTTTTATTAATATTGCTTCTATTTGAACGATTTCAACGATCTAAAATGCTTGAAAATGCTTATTTTAGCAAAAGAGCACGTTTTGAGCTTTTAATCTGCGTTTTAACGCGTAAAACAGCATAAAACGACGAATTTTTATTATTCGTTTTTATTAATATTGCGTCTATTTGAACGATTTCAGCGATCTAAAATGTATGCTTATTTTAGCAAAACAGCACGTTTGTTATCGCTTTACTATTATACGTTTTTATTAATATTGCGTCTATTTGAACGATTTCAACGATCTAAAATGCTTGAAAATGCTTATTTTAGCAAAACAGCACGTTTTGAGCTTTAATCTGCGTTTTAACGCGTAAAACAGCATAAAACGACGAATTTTTTATTCGTTTTTATTAATATTGCTTCTATTTGAACGATTTCAACGATCTAAAATGCTTGAAAATGCTTTTTTAGCAAAACAGCACGTTTTGAGCTTTAATCTGCGTTTTAACGCGTAAAACAGCATAAAAACGACGAATTTTTTTATTCGTTTTTATTAATATTGCTCTATTTGAACGATTTCAACGATCTAAAATGCTCGAAAATGCTTATTTAGCAAAACAGCACGTTTTGAGCTTTAAAACTGCGTTTTAACGCGTAAACAGCATAAAAAAGACGAATTTTTTATTTTGTTTTATTAATATTGCTTCTATTTGAACGATTTCAACGATCTAAAATGCTTGAAAATGCTTATTTTAGCAAAACAGCACGTTTTGAGCTTTAATCTGCGTTTTAACGCGTAAAACAGCATAAAAACGACGAATTTTTATTATTCGTTTTTATTAATATTGCGTCTATTTGAACGATTTCAACGATCTAAAATGCTCGAAAATGCTTATTTTAGCAAAACAGCACGTTTTGAGCTTTTATTCTGCGTTTAACGCGTAAAACAGCATAAAAACGACAAAATTTTTATTATTCGTTTTATTTTTATTGCGTCTATTTGAACGATTTCAACGATCTAAAATGCTTGAAAATGCTTATTTTAGCAAAACAGCATGTTTTGAGCTTTAATCTGCGTTTTAACGCGTAAAACAGCATAAAAACGACGAATTTTTACTTATTCGTTTTTATTAATATTGCGTCTATTTGAACGATTTCAACGATCTAAAATGCTTGAAAATGCTTATTTTAGCAAAACAGCACGTTTTGAGCTTTTATCTGCGTTTTAACGCGTAAAACAGCATAAAAACGACGAAGTTTTTATTATTCGTTTTTATTAATATTGCTTCTATTTGAACGATTTCAACGATCTAAAATGCTTGAAAAATGCTTATTTTAGCAAAACAGCACGTTTTGAGTTTTAATCTGCGTTTTAACGCGTAAAACAGCATAAAACGACGAATTTTTTTTATTCGTTTTATTAATATTGCGTCTATTTGAACGATTTCAACGATCTAAAATGCTCGAAAAATGCTTATTTTAGCAAAAGAAAGGTGTTTTGAGTTTTAATCTGCGTTTTAACGCGTAAAAACAACAGCATAAAAACGACGAATTTTATTATTAGTTTTTATTAATATTGCTTCTATTTGAACGATTTCTCAACGATCTAAAATGCTTGAAAATAAGCTTATTTTAGCAAAACAGCACGTTTTGAGGCTTTTAATCTGCGTTTTAACGCGTAAAACAGCATAAAAACGACGAAATTTTTTATTATTCGTTTTTATTAATATTGCGTCTATTTGAACGATTTCAACGATCTAAAATGCTTGAAAATGCTTATTTTAGCAAAAAACAGCACGTTTTGAGCTTTTAATCTGCGTTTTAACGCGTAAAACAGCATAAAAACGACGAATTTTATTATTCGTTTTTATTAATATTGCTTCTATTTAACGATTTCCAACGATCTAAAATGCTTGAAAAATGTTTATTTTCACAAACAGCACGTTTTGAGTTTAAATCTGCGTTTTAACGCGTGAAAAACAACAGCATAAAAACGACGAAATTTTTTATTATTCGTTTTATTAATATTGCGTCTATTTGAACGATTTCAACGATCTAAAATGCTTGAAAATGCTTATTTTAGCAAAAACAGCACGTTTTGCTTCTCTGACTGCGTCTTAACGCGTAAAACAGCATAAAAACGACGAAATTTTTATTATTCGCTTTTTTATTTTTAGCTTGGTGTCTATTTCGGTTCCATTTCAACGATCTAAAATGCTTGAAAATGCTTATTTTAGCAAAAATGTTGCCGTTTTGAGCTTTAATCTTCAGTTTTAACGCGTAAAACAGCATAAAAACGACGAATTTTTTACTTATCGTTTTATTAATATTGCTTCTATTTGAACGATTTCAACGATCTAAAATGCTTGAAAATGCTTATTTTAGCAAAACAGCACGTTTTGAACTTTTTATCTGCGTTTTAACGCGGCAAAACAGCATAAAAATGACGAATCTTTGGCCATTCGTTTTTATTAATATTGCGTCTATTTGAAACGTGATTTCAAACGATCTAAATGCTCGAAAATGCTTATTTTAAAGCAAAACAGCACGTTTTGAGCTTTTATTCTGCGTTTCTTTTAATCGGGTAAAACAGCATAAAAACGACAAAATTTTAATATCTGTTTTATTTCTATTGCGGTCTATTTGAACGTGATTTCAACGATCTTAAAATGCTTTTGAAAATGCTTATTTTGAAGCAAAACAGCATGTTTTGAGTTTTAATCTGCGTTTTAACGCGTAAAACAGCATAAAAACACGCGAATTTTTATTATTCGTTTTTATTAATATTGCGCCTATTTGAACGATTTCAACGATCTAAAATGCTTGAAATGCTTATTTCCAGCAAACAGCACGTTTTGAGGCATCTGCGTTTTAACGCGTAAAACAGCATAAAAACGACTAAATTTCATTATTCGTTTTGCCACATTGCTCTATTTTGAACGATTTCAACGATCTAAAATGCTTGAAAATGCTTATTTTAGCAAAACAGCACGTTTTTTGAGCTTTAATCTGCGTTTTAACGCGTAAAAACAGCATAAAAACGACAAAATTTTTATTATTCGTTTTTTATTTTATTGCGTCTATTTGAACGATTTCAACGGATCTAAAATGCTTGAAAATGGTGCTTATTTTAGCAAAACAGCACGTTTTGATTTAATCTGCGTTTAACGCGTAAACAGCATAAAAAACGACGAATTTTTTAATATTCGCTTTTATTAATATTGCTTCATTTGGAACGATTTCAACGATCTAAAATGCTTGAAAATGATTATTTTGTAGCAGAACAGCACATTTTGAGCTTTAATCTGCGTTTTAACGCGTAAAAACAGCATAAAAACGACGAAGTTTTATTATTCGTTTTTATTAATATTGCTTCTATTTGAACGATTTCAACGATCTAAAATGCTTGAAAATGCTTATTTTAGCAAAAGGTTAATGTTTTGAGTTTCTTTAATCTGCGTTTTAACGCGTAAAACAGCATAAAACGTGACGACGAATTTTTTATTATTCGTTTTTATTAATATTGCGTCTATTTGAACGATTTCAACGATCTAAAATGTTATTTTAGCAAAAAGCACAGCACGTTTTGGAGCTTTATTATTCGTTTTTATTAATATTGCGTCTATTTGAACGATTTCAACGGATTCAAAATGTTTGAAAAATGTTATTTTACAAACAGCATCGTTTTGAGCTTTAACGCGTTTTAACGCGTAAACAGCATAAAAACGACGAATTTTTATTATTCGTTTTATTGGTTTCGTTTCCTATTTGAACGATTTCAACGATCTAAAAAATGCTTGAAAATGCTTATTTTAGCAAAACAGCACGTTTTGAGCTTTTAATCTGCGTTTTAACGCGTAAACAGCATAAAAACGACGAATTTTTTTTATTCGTTTTTATTAATATTATGTCTATTTGAATGATTTCAACGATCTAAAATGCTCGAAAATGCTTATTTTAAAGCAAAACAGCACGTTTTGAGTTTTAATCTGCGTTTTAACGCGTAAAACAGCATAAAAAACGACGAATTTTTATTATTAGTTTTTATTAATATTGCTTCTATTTGAACGATTTCAACGATCTAAAATGCTTGAAAATGCTTATTTTAGCAAAAATGTATAATGTTTTGAGCTTTAATCTGCGTTTTACGCGTAAAACAGCATAAAACGACGGAAATTTCTTTTTACATATTCGTTTTTATTAATATTGCGTCTATTTGAACGATTTCAACGATCTAAAATGCTTGAAAATGTTTATTTTAGCAAAACAGCACGTTTTGAGTTTTTAATCTGCGTTTTAACGCGTAAAAAATAGCATAAAACGACTTAATTTTTATTATTCGTTTTGCCAATATTGCTTCTATTTGAACGATTTCAACGTGATCTAAAAATGCTTGAAAATGCTTATTTTCACAAAACAGCAATGCTTTTGAGCTTAAATCTGCGTTTTAACGCGTAAAAACAGCATAAAACGACGAAATTTTATTATTCGTTTTTGCCACATTGCGTCTATTTGAACGATTTCTGAACATCTAAAATGCTTGAAAATGCTTATTTTGTAGCAAAACAGCACGTTTGAGCTTTAATTTGCGTCTTAACGCGTAAACAGCATAAAAACGACTTGTGAAATTTTATTATTCGCTTTTATTTTTATTGCGTCTATTTTGAACGATTTCCCAACGATCTAAAATGCTTGAAAATGCTTATTTTAGCAAAACAGCACGTTTTGCGGTATTTTAATCTGCGTTTTAACGCAAACAGCATAAAAACGACGAATTTTTTACTTATCGTTTTTATTAATATTGTTTCTCTCTATTTGAACGATTTCAACGATCTAAAATGTTTTGAAAAAATGTTTTATTTTAGCAAAACAGCACGTTTTGAGCTTTAATCTGCGTTTTAACGTAAAAACAGCATAAAACGACGATATTTTTATATATTCGTTTTTATTAATATTGCGTCTATTTGAAACGATTTCAACGGATCTAAATGCTTGAAAATGTTTATTTTAGCAAAACAGCACGTTTTGAGCTTTAATCTGCGTTTTTAAGCGTAAAACAGCATAAAACGACGAAGTTTTTATTATTCTTTTTATTAATATTGCGTCTATTTGAACGATTTCAACGATCTAAAAATGCTTGAAAATGCTTATTTTAGCAAAACAGCTCGTTTTGAGCTTTAATCTGCGTTTTAACGCGTAAAACAGCATAAAACGACGAATTTTATTATTCGTTTTTATTAATATTGCTTCTATTTGAACGGTTTCAACGATCTAAAATGCTGAAAATGCTTATTTTTAGCAAAACAGCAGTTTTGAGCTTTATTCTGCGTTTTAACGCGTAAAAGCAGCATAAAACGACGAAATTTTTTTTATTCGTTTTTATAATATTGCGTCTATTTGAACGATTTCAACGATTAAAATGCTTGAAAATGCTTATTTTAGCAAACAGCACGTTTTGAAGCGTTATTCTGCGTTTTAAGCGTAAAACAGCATAAAAACGACGAAATTTTTATTATCGTTTTTATTAATATTGCGTCTATTTGAACGATTTCAACGATCTAAAATGCTTGAAAATGCTTATTTTAGCAAAACAGCACGTTTTGAGCTTTAATCTGCGTTTTAACGCGTAAAACAGCATAAAACGACGAATTTTTATTCGTTTTATTAATATTGCGTCTATTTGAACGATTTCAACGATCTAAAATGCTCGAAAATGCTTATTTTAGCAAAACAGCACGTTTTGAGCTTTAATCTGCGTTTTAACGCGTAAAACAACATAAAACGACGAATTTTTATTATTCGTTTTTATTAATATTGTTTCTATTTGAACGATTTAAACGATCTTAAAATGCTTGAAAATGCTTAATATTTTAAGCAAAACAGCACGTTTTTTGAGTTTTAATCTGCGTTTTAACGCGTAAACAGCATAAAAACGACGAATTTTTTATTATTCGTTTTTTATTAATGATGCTTCTATTTGAACGATTTCAACGATCTTAAAAATGCTTGAAAATGCTTATTTTAGCAAAAAACAGCACGTTTTGAGCTTTAATCTGCGTTTTAACGCGTAAACAGCATAAAACGACGAATTTTTTTATTCGTTTTTATTAATATTGCGTCTATTTGAATGATTTCAACGATCTAAAATGCTTGAAAATGCTTATTTTAGCAAAATACAATGTTTTAAGTTTTAATCTACGTTTTAACGCGTAAAACAGCATAAAAAACGACGATATTTTTATTATTCGTTTTATTAATATTGCGTCTATATTTGAACGATTTCCGTAACGATCTAAAATGCTTGAAAATGCTTATTTTAGCAAAACAGCATGTTTTGAGCTTAATCTGCGTTTAACGCGTAAAACAAAGCATAAAAATGACGAATTTTTTATTATTCGTTTTTATTAATATTGCTTCTATTTAAAACGATTTTAACGATCTAAAATGCTTGAAAATGCTTTATTTTAGCAAAACAGCACGTTTTGAGCTTTAATCTGCGTTTTAACGCGCGTAAAACAGCATAAAAAACGACGAATTTTTTTATTATTCGTTTTTATTAATATTGCTTTATTTGAACGTGATTTCAACGATCTAAAAATGCTTGAAAATGATTATTTTAGCAAAACAGCACGTTTTGATCTTTTAATCTGCGTTTTAAGGCGTAAAACAGCATTAAAACGACGAAGTTTTATTATTCGTTTTTATTAATATTGCGTCTATTTGAACGATTTCAACGATTCAAAATACCGCTTGAAAACTTTATTTCAGCAAAACAGCTCGTTTTGAGCTTTAATCTGCGTTTTAACGCGCGTAAAACAAACAGCAAACGACGCAATTTTTATTATTCGTTTTTATTAATATTGCTTCTATTTTGAACGATTTCAACGATCTAAAATGCTGAAAATGCTTATTTTACAAAAACAGCACGTTTTGAGTTTTCTTTTATTCTGCGTTTTAACGCGAAACAGCATAAAAACGTGACGGAAATTTTTTTATTCTCGTTTTTATTATTGCGTCTATTTGAACGATTTCAACGATCTAAATGCTTTGAAAATGCTTATTTTAGCAAAACAGCACGTTTTGAGTTTTATTCTGCGTTTTAACGCGTAAAACGTTAATAAAACGACAAAATTTTTATTATTCGTTTTATTTTTATTGCGCTCCATTTGAACGACTTCAACGATCTAAAATGCTTGAAAATGCTTATTTTAGCAAAACAGCACGTTTTGAGCTTTAATCTGCGTTTTTAACGCGTAAAACAGCATAAAATGACGAATTTTTATTATTCGTTTTTATTAATATTTCTCTATTTTAAACGATTTCAACGATCTAAAATGCTTGAAAATGCTTATTTTAGCAAAACAGCACGTTTTGAGCTTTATTCTGCGTTTTAACACGTAAAAAACAGCATAAAAACGACAAAATTTTTATTATTCGTTGTTTATTAATATTGCTTCTATTTGAACGATTTCAACGATCTAAAATGCTTGAAAATGTTTATTTTAGCAAAAACAGTCGTTTTGAGCTTAATCTGCGTTTTAACGCGTAAAAACGCATAAAAAACGACGAATTTTTATTATTCGTTTTTATTAATATTGCTTCTCTATTTGAACGATTTCAAATCGATCTAAAATGCTTGAAAATGCTTATTTTAGCAAAACAGCACGTTTTGAGTTTTTAATCTGCGTTTTAACGCGCAAAACAGCATAAAAAACGACGAAATTTTTATTATTCGTTTTTAATAATATTGCGTCTATTTGAACGATTTCAACGATCTAAAAATGCTTGAAAAATGCTTATTTAAAGCAAAACAGCACGTTTTGAGTTTTAATCTGCGTTTTTCTTAACGCGTAAAACAGCATAAAAAACGACGAATTTTTATTATTCCCGTTTTTATTAATATTGCTTCATTTGAACGATTTCAACGATCTAAAAATGCTTCTGAAAATGCTTATTTTAGCAAAACAGCACGTTTTGAGTTTTAATCTGCGTTTTAACGCGTAAAACAGCATAAAAACGACAAAATTTTTTACTATTCGTTTTTATTAATATTGCGTCTATTTGAACGATTTCAACGATCTAAAATGCTTGAAAATGCTTATTTTCAGCAAAACAGCACGTTTGAGTTTTATTCTGCGTTTTAACGCGTAAAATAAGCATAAAAAAACGACGAAATTTTTTTATTATTCGTTTTTATTTTTATTGCGTCTATTCGAACGATTTCAACGATCTAAAAATGCTTGAAAATGCTTATTTTAGCAAAACAGCACGTTTTGAGCTTTAATCTGCGTTTTAACGCGTAAAACAGCATAAAACGACGAATTTTTTACTATTCGTTTTTATTAATATTGCTTCTATTTGAACGATTTCAACGATCTAAAATGCTTGAAAATGATTATTTTAGCAAAACAGCACATTTTGAGTTTTTAATCTGCGTTTTAACGCGTAAAACAGCATAAAAAACGACGGTAGTTTTTATTATTCGTTTTTATTAATATTGCTTCGACATTTGAACGTGATTTCAACGATCTAAAAATGCTTGAAAATGCTTATTTTAGCAAAAGAGCACGTTTTGAGCTTTAATCTGCGTTTTAACGCGTAAAACAGCATAAAACGACGAATTTTTATTATTAGTTTTTTAATATTGCTTCATTTGAACGATTTAACGATCTAAAATGCTTGAAAATGCTTATTTTAGCAAAACAGCACGTTTTGAGTTTTAATCGCGTTTTAACGCGTAAAACAGCATAAAACGACGAAATTTTTATTATTCGTTTTTTTTTAATATTGCGTCTATTTGAACGATTTCAACGATCTAAAATGCTTGAAAATGTTTATTTTAGCAAAACAGCACGTTTTGAGCTTTAACTGCGTTTTAACGCGTAAAAAAGCATAAAAAAGACGAATTTTTATTATCGTTTTTTTTAATATTGCTTCTATTTGAACGATTTCAACGATCTAAATGCTTGAAAATGTTATTTTCGCAAAACAGCACGTTTTGAGTTTAAATCTGCGTTTTAACGCGTAAAACAGCATAAAAACGACGAAATTTTTATTATTCGTTTTTATTAATATTGCGTCTATTTGAACGATTTCAACGATCTAAAATGCTTGAAAAAGCTTATTTTAGCAAAACAGCACGTTTTGAGTTTTTTTCTGCGTTTTAACGCGTAAAAAAAGCATAAAAACGACGAAATTTTTATTATTCGCTTTTTATTTTTATTGCGTCTATTTGAACGATTTCAACGATCTAAAAAAGCTTGAAAATGCTTTTTTTAGCAAAACAGCACGTTTTGAGCTTAATCTGCGCTTTAACGCGGGAAAACAGCATAAAAACGACGAATTTTTATTATCGTTTTTATTAATATTGCTTCTATTTGAACGATTTCAACGATCTAAAATGCTTGAAAAAAGCTTATTTTAGCAAAACAGCTCGTTTTGAGCTTTAATCTGCGTTTTAACGCGAAAACAGCATAAAAAAGACGATATTTTATTATTCGTTTTTATTAATATTGCGTCTATTTGAACGATTTCAAAAGATCTAAAAATGCTTGAAAATGCTTATTTTAGCAAACAACGTTTTGAGCTTTTAATCTGCGTTTTAACGCGTAAAACAGCATAAAATGACGAAATTTTATTATTCGTTTTTATTAATATTGCTTCTATTTAAACGATTTCAACGATCTAAACGCTTGAAAATGCTTATTTTAGCAAAAACAGCACGTTTTGATCTTTAATCTGCGTTTTAACGCGTAAAACAGCATAAAAACGACGAATTTTTATTATCGTTTTTTTTAATATTGCTTCTATTTGAACGATTTCAACGATCTAAAAATGCTTGAAAATGCTTATTTTAGCAAAACAGCACGTTTTTAGTTTTTAAACTGCGTTTTAACGCGTAAAACAGCATAAAAAAGACGATATTTTTATTATTCGTTTTTATTAATATTGCGTCTATTTGAACGACTTCAACGATCTAAAATGCTTGAAAATCTATTTTGCAAAACAGACGTTTTGAGCTTTTTTCTGCGTTTTAACGCGTAAAAAAAAAACGACGAATTTTTATTTTTCGTTTTAATATTGCTTCGAACGATTTCAACGATCTAAAATGCTTGAAAATGTTATTTTAGCAAAACAGCACGTTTTGAGCTTTAATCTGCGTTTTAACGCAAAAAAGAAAAACGACAAAATTTTTTTCCTTTCCGTTTTTTTTAATATTGCGTCTATTTGAACGATTTAACGATCTAAAATGCTTGAAAATGCTTATTTTCAAAAAAGCACGGGGTTTTTTCGCGTTTTTAAAGCGTAAAAAAAGATAAAAAAAGACGAAATTTTTTTTTATTCGTTTTTATTTTTTTTGCGCTATTCGAACGATTTTCCATCAAAAAAGCTTGAAAATGCTTATTTTAGCAAAAAAGCACGTTTTGAGTTTTTAAACTGCGTTTTAAGCGTAAAAAAGCATAAAAAAAGACGAATTTTTACATTCGTTTTTTTTAATAGTTTTTATTTGAACGATTTAACGATCTAAAATGCTTGAAAAAAGATTTTTTGCAAAACAGCACATTTTGAGTTTTTAACGCGTTTAACGCGGGAAAAGGGTAAAAAAGACAAATTTTTTTTATTTGTTTTATTAATATTGTTTATTTGAACGATTTCAAGATCTAAAAGCTTGAAAATGCTTATTTTAGCAAAAAAAGCACGTTTTGAGCTTTAATCTGCGTTTTCCCCTAAAAAAAAGCATAAAAACGAATTTTTTTTTATTTGTTTTTTTATTTCGTCTATTTGAACGATTTCAACGATCTAAAAAGTTATTTTAGCAAAACAGCACGTTTTGAGCTTTATTATTTTTTTTTTTATTTCGTTTATTTAACGATTTCAACGATCAAAAAGCTTTAAAATGCTTATTTTAGCAAAAAAAGACGATTTGAGCTTTTAACTGCTTTTAAAGCGTAAAAAAAGCATAAAAAACGGAATTTTTTTTATTCGTTTTATTAATATTGTTTTTTTGAACGATTTCAACGATCTAAAATGCTTGAAAATGCTTATTTTAGCAAACAGCACGTTTTGGGTTTTAACTGCGTTTTAACGCGTAAAACAGCATAAAACGACGAATTTTTTTTTTTCGTTTTTTTTAAAATTGGTCATTTGAACGATTTCAAGATCTAAAATGCTCGAAAATGCTTATTTTGGGAAAACCCGGTTTTTTTTTAACGGTTTTTAAAGCGAAAAAAGCAAAAAACGACAATTTTTTTTTAGTTTTTATTAATATTGTTTATTTGAACGATTTAACGATCTAAAAGTTGAAAATGCTTATTTTACAAAACAGCACGTTTTGATTTAATCTGCGTTTTTAAAGCGTAAAACAGCATAAAAACACAAATTTTTTTTATTCGTTTTTATTTATTGCGTCTATTTAACGATTTCAACGAAAAAATGCTTGAAAATGTTTATTTTAGCAAAAAAGCACGTTTTTAGTTTTTAACTGCGTTTAACGGGGAAAACAGATAAAACGACGAATTTTTTTTTTTGTTTTTATTTTATTGCTTCTATTTGAACGATTTCAACGATCTAAAATGCTTTTAAAATGCTTATTTTCGCAAAACAGCACGTTTTTAGTTAAATCTGCGTTTTAACGGGAAAAAAGCATAAAAAAGACGAAATTTTTTTATTCGTTTTTTTTTAATATTGCGTCATTTGGTTTCAACGACAAAACGAAAAAATTATTTTAGCAAAACAGCACGTTTTGAGTTTATTTTGCGTTTTTAAGCAAAAAAGCATAAAAAAAACGAAATTTTTTTTTATTCGCTTTTATTTTATTGGGCATTTGAACGATTTCCCCAAAGATCAAAAAAGCTTGAAATGGTATTTTGAAAACAGCACGTTTTGAGTTTAATCTGCGTTTTAACCCTAAAAAGCATAAAAAGACGAATTTTTTCTTTTCGTTTTTATTAATAGCTTCTAGAACGATTTCAACGATCTAAAAAAGCTTGAAAAAAGCATTTTTGCAAAAAGCACGTTTTGGTTTTAATTCGTTTTTAAAGCGTAAAACAGCATAAAACGACGATATTTTATTATTGTTTTTTAAATATTGCGTCTATTTGAACGATTTCAACGATCTAAAATGCTTGAAAATGTTTTTTTTGAAAACAGCATTTTGAGTTTAATCTGCGTTTTTAACGCGTAAACAGCATAAAATGACGAATTTTTTTTTTGTTTTTTTTTAATATTGTTTTATTAAACGATTTCAACGATCTAAACTGTTGAAAAAAGCTTATTTTTGCAAAACAGCACGTTTTGAGTTTAATCTGCGCTTTAAC
>NW_027047074.1:0-17664 GCF_025399875.1 Dalotia coriaria
TTCGCGTTTTAACGCGTAAAACAGCATAAAACGACAAATTTTTTTTTTCGTTTTTTTTTAATATTTTCTATTTGAACGATTTCAACGATCTAAAATGTTGAAAATGCTTATTTTACAAAACAGCCCTTTTGAGCTTTATTGCGTTTTTAAAGCGTAAAAAACCCTGAAACGACGAATTTTTTTTATTCGTTTTTATTAATATTGCTTCTATTTGAACGATTTCAACGATCTAAAATGCGAAAATGCTTATTTTGCAAAACAGCACGTTTTGAGTTTTAATCTGCGTTTTAACTCGTAAAACAGCAAAAAAAGACGTTTTTATTTTTCGTTTTATTAATTTATTCTATTTGAACTTTCACATAAAAATGCTTGAAAATGCTTTTTTTTAGCAAAACAGAGTTTTGAGCAATTGCGTTTTAAGCGTAAAAAACAAAAACGACGAAATTTTTATTATTCGTTTTTTTTTAATATTGCGTCTATTTGAACGATTTCAACGATCTAAAATGCTTGAAAAAGCTTATTTTGAAAACAGCCGTTTTGAGCTTTAATCTGCGTTTTAATGCGTAAAACAGCATAAAAGCGACGAATTTTTTTATTCGTTTTTATTTAAAATTGCTTCTTTTGAACGTTTTACGATCTAAAATGCGAAAATGCTTATTTTAACAAAACAGCACGTTTTGAGCAATCTGCGTTTTAATCGTAAACAGCATAAAACGCAATTTTTATTATTCGTTTTTTTTTAAAATTTGTTTATTTGAACGATTTCAACAATCTAAAATGCTTTAAAATGCTTTTTTTTAGCAAAAAAGCAGTTTTTAGCTTTTTTCTGCGTTTTTTTAAAGCGTAAAACAGCATAAAACGACGAAATTTTTTTTTTCCTTGTTTTTAAAATTGCGTCTTTTGGCATTTTAACGATCTAAAATGCTTGAAAATGCTTATTTTAGCAAAACAAACCCTTTTTTGGGTTTATTCTGCGTTTTTTAAAGCGTAAAAAGCAAAAAACTCGAAATATTTATTATTCGTTTTTTTTTAATATTGCCCTCTATTTGAACGATTTCCGTCTAAAATGCGAAAATGCTTATTTTAGCAAACAGCACGTTTTTAGTTTTTCCGTTTTTAAAGCAAAACACATAAAAAAAGACGAATTTTTTTATTGTTTTTATTTAAAATTGCTTCTATTTAAACGTTTTTAACGATCTAAAATGTAAAAACGCAAAAAAAGCCCGGGTTTTGAGCTTTTTAAACTGCGTTTTAACCCTAAAAAAAGCATAAAACGACAATTTTTTTTATTCGTTTTTATTAATATTGCTTCTATTTGAACGATTTCAACGATCTTTCTTTTAAAATGCTTATTTTAGCAAAACGGCCCTTTTTGGCTTTTTTTCCCCCCCTTTTTTAACCCTAAAACAGCATAAAAAAAGACGGGAAAAAATTTTTTATTCGTTTTTATTAATATTTTTATTTGAACGGTTTCAACGATCTAAAATGCGAAAATGCTTATTTTAGCAAAACGGGACGTTTTGAGCTTTTTAAACTTTCGTTTTTAAAGCGTAAAAAAGCATAAAAATGACGGGTTTTTTTTTTTTCGTTTTTATTAATATTGCTTCTATTTAAACGATTTCAACGATCTAAAAAAGGGGAAAAAAGCTTTTTTTTTAGCAAAAAAGCACGTTTAGGCCAATTTGGAAAAAGCGTAAAAACGGGATAAAACGACGAAAAATTTTTTTATTCGTTTTTATTAATATTGGGTTTTTATTTGAAAAGATTTTAAAAGATCTAAAATGGGGAAAATGCTTTTTTTTGCAAAACAGCCGTTTTTTTAGCTTTTTCTGCGTTTTAACGGAAAACGGGATAAAAAAAAGACGGGTTTTTTTTTTTTTCGTTTTTATTAATTTGCGTCTATTTGAACGATTTCAACGATCTAAAAAAGCTTGAAAATGCTTATTTTAGCAAAACAGCACGTTTTTGGGGTTTTTTTCTGCGTTTTTGGGGTAAAAAAGCATCCCGACGAAATTTTTTATTATTCGTTTTTTTTTTATTGCGTTTTTGAACGATTTCAACGGTCTAAAATGCTTGAGAATTTTTTTTGTTTAGGGAAAAAAAGGCCCGAACATTGAGGGTTTAAAACTGCGTTTTAACCCTAAAACAGCCGCGGAATTTTTTTTTTCGTTTTTTTTAATATTCTTTTTTGAACATTTCAACGGGTCGTTTGAAAATGCTTATTTTAGCAAAACAGCCTTTTTTTAGCCATCTGCGTTTAACCCTAAAACCGGGAAAAAAAGACGAAATTTTTTTTATTCCCTTTTTTTTAATTTGCCCTCTATTTGAACGATTTCAACGATCAAAATGCCCGAAAATCCTTATTTTTTAAAAAAAACAGCACGTTTTATTTTATTCTGCGTTTTAACGCGTAAAACAACATAAAAAATACGAAATTTTTATTATTCGTTTTATTAATATTGCGTCTATTTGAACGATTTCAACGATCTAAAATGCTTGAAAATGCTTATTTTAGCAAAAAAGCATTTTGAATTTTAATCTGCGTTTTAACGCGTAAAAAAGCATAAAATGACGAATTTTTATTATTCGTTTTTATTAATATTGCTTCTATTTAAACGATTTCAACGATCTAAAATGCTTGAAAAATGCTTTTTTAGCAAAACAGCACGTTTTGAACTTATTCTGCGTTTTAACGCGTAAAACAGCATAAAAACGACGAATTTTATTATTCGTTTTTATTAATATTGCTTCTATTTAAAAGATTTCAACGATCTAAAATGCTTTAGAATGCTTATTTTAGCAAAAAAATCACGTTCTGAGCTTTAATCAGCGTTTTAACGCGTAAAACAGCATAAAAACAACGAAATTTTTATTATTCGTTTTTATTAATATTGCGTCTATTTGAACGATTTCAACGATCTAAAATGCTTGAAAATGCTTATTTTAGCAAAACAGCACGTTATTAGCTTTAATCTGCGTTTTAAGCGTAAACAGCATAAAACGACGAATTTTTTATTATTCGTTTTTATTAATATTGCGTCTATTTGAACGATTTCAACGATCTAAAATGCTTGAAAATGCTTATTTTAGCAAAACAGCACGTTTTGAGCTTTATTCTGCGTTTTAACGCGTAAACACGCATAAAAACGACGTAAATTTTATTATTCGTTTTTATTTTTATTGCGTCTGTTTGAACGATTTCAACGATCTAAAATGCTTGAAAATGCTTATTTTAGCAAAACACCACGTTTTGAGTTTTAATCTGCGTTTTAACGCGTAAAACAGCATAAAAACGACGAATTTTTATTATTCGTTTTTATTAATATTGCTTCTATTTGAACGATTTCAACGATCTAAAAATGCTTGAAAAAAGCTTATTTTAGCAAAACAGCACGTTTTGAGCTTTATTCTTCGTTTTAACGCTAAAACAGCATAAAACCACGAAATTTTTATTATTTGTTTTTACTTATTGCGTCTATTTGAACGATTTCAACGATCTAAAATGCTTGAAAAATGCTTATTTTAGCAAAACAGCACGTTTTGAGTTTTAATCTGCGTTTTAACGCGTAAAAAGCATAAAAAACGACATTTTTTATTATTCGTTTTTTATTAATATTGTTCTATTTGAACGATTTCAACGATCTAAAATGCTTGAAAATGTTTATTTTAGCAAAACAGCACGTTTTGAGCCTTAATCTGCGTTTTGACGCGTAAAACAGCATAAAAACGACGAATTTTTATTATTCGTTTTTATTAATATTGCTTCTATTTAAACGATTTCAACGATCTAAAATGCTTGAGAATGCTTTATTTCAGCAAAACAGCACGTTTTGAGTTTTAATCTGCGTTTTAACGCGTAAACAGCATAAAACGACGAATTTTTATTATTCGTTTTTATTAAGATTGCGTCTATTTGAACGATTTCAACGATCTAAAATGCTTGAAAATGCTTATTTTAGCAAAACAGCACGTTTTGAGCTTTAATCTGCGTTTTAACGCGTAAAACAGCATAAAACGACCAAATTTTTATTATTCGTTTTATTAATATTGCTTCTATTTAAACGATTTCAACGATCTAAAATGCTTGAAAATGCTTTATTTTAGCAAAACAGCACGTTTGAGCTTTAATCTGCGTTTTAACGCGTAAGACAGCATAAAAACGACGAATTTTTATTATTCGTTTTATTAATATTGCGTCTATTTGAACGATTTCAACGATCTAAAATGCTTGAAAATGCTTATTTTAGCAAAACAGCACGTTCTGAGTTTTAATCAGCGTTTTAACGCGTAAACAGCATAAAAACAACGAAATTTTTATTATTCGTTTTTATTAATATTGCGTCTATTTGAACGATTTCAACGATCTAAAATGCTTGAAAATGCTTATTTTGTAGCAAAAACAGCACGTTTTGAGCTTTATTCTGCGTTTTAACGCGTAAAACAGCATAAAACTACGACATTTTTATTATTCGTTTTTATTAATATTGCGTCTATTTGAACGATTTCAACGATCTAAAATGCTTGAAAATGCTTATTTTAGCAAAAACAGCACGTTTTGTGCTTTAATCTGCGTTTTAACGCGTAAACAGCATAAAAACGACGAATTTTATTATTCGTTTTTATTAATTTGTCCTATTTAAACGATTTCAACGATCTAAAATGCTTGAAAATGCTTATTTTAGCAAAACAGCACGTTTTGAGCTTTAATCTGCGTTTTAACGCGTGGAAAACAGCATAAAAACGACGAATTTTTATTATTCGTTTTTATTAATATTGCTTCTATTTGAACGATTTCAACGATCTAAAATGCTTGAAAATGCTTATTTTAGCAAAACAGCACGTTTTGAGTTCTTTATTCTGCGTTTTAACGCGAAAACAGCATAAAACGACGAAATTTTTATTATTTGTTTTTTATTAATATTGCGTCTATTTGAACGATTTCAACGATCTAAAATGCTCGAAATGCTTATTTTAGCAAAACAGCACGTTTTAGCTTTAATCTGCGTTTTAGCGCGTAAAACAGCAATAAAAACGACGAAATTTTATTATTCGTTTTTTTTAATATTGCGTCTATTTAAACGATTTCAACGATCTAAAATGCTTAAAACTTATTTTAGCAAAACAGCACGTTTTGAGCTTTAATCTGCGTTTTAACGGAAACAGCATAAAAACGACGAAATTTTAATTATTTTTTTTTTATTAATATTGCGTCTATTTGAACGATTTCAACGATCTAAAATGCTTGAAAATGCTTTATTTTAGCAAATGTCGCTTTTGTTTCACCCGCGTTTTAACGTTAAAACAGTTACATAAAACGACGAATTTTATTATTCATTTTATTAATACGTTTCTGGCTTGAACGATTTCAACGATTCAAAATGCTTGAAAATGCTTAATTTGTAAAACAGCACGTTTTATTTTAATCTGCGTTTTAACGCGTAAACAGCATAAAACGACGAAATTTTTATTATTCGTTTTATTAATATTGCGTCTATTTGAACGATTTCAACGATCTAAAGTCGCTTGAAAATGATTATTTTAGCAAACAGCATCGTTTTGAGCTTGAATCTGCGTTTTAACGCGTAAAACAGCATAAAACGACGAATTTTTTTATTCGTTTTTATTAATATTGCTTCTATTTGAACGATTTCAACGATCTAAAATGCTTTTCTGAAAATGCTTATTTTAACAAAACAGCACGTTTTGAGATTTAACGCGTTTTAACGCGTAAAAACAGCATAAAACGACGAATTTTTATGATTCGTTTTTTATTAATATTGCTTCTATTTGACCGATTTCACCATTCGCAAAATGCTTGAAAATGCTTTATTTTAGCAAAAACAGCACGTTCTGAGCTTTAATCTGCGTTTTAACGCGTAAAACAGCATAAAAACGACGAAATTTTTATTATTCGTTTTTTATTAATATTATGTCTATTTGAACGATGTCAACGATCTAAAATGCTTGAAAAAATGCTTTATTTTTAGCAAAACAGCACGTTTTGAGCTTTATTCTGCGTTTTAACGCGTAAAACAACAGCATAAAACGACGAAATTTATTATTCGTTTTTATTAATATTGCGTCTATTTGAACGATTTCCCGCAACGACCTAAAATGCTTGAAAATGCTTATTTTAGCAAAACAGCATGTTTTGAGCTTTAATCTGCGTTTTAACGTAAAACAGCATAAAAATGACGAATTTTTTATTATTCGTTTTTATTAATATTGTTTCTATTTGAACGATTTCAACGATCTAAACTGCTTGAAAATGCTTTTTATTTTAGCAAAACAGCACGTTTTGAGCTTTAATCAGCGTTTTAACGCGTAAAACAGCATAAAAAACGATGAAATTTTTATTATTCGTTTTATTAATATTGCGTCTATTTGAACGATTTCAACGATCTAAAAATGCTTGAAAATGTTATTTTATAAAACAGCACGTTTTGAGTTTTTATTCTGCTTCAACGCGTAAAACAAAAGCATAAAAACGACGAAATTTTGTATTATCTTCGTTTCTTATTTTTATTGCGTCTATTTGAACGATTTCAACGATCTTAAAAATGCTTGAAAATGCTTTATTTTAGCAAGACAGCACGTTTTGAGCTTTAATCTGCGTTTTAACGCGCAAAACAGCATAAAAAACGACGAATTTTTTATTATTTGTTTTATTAATATTGCTTCTATTTTGAACGATTTCAACGGATCTAAAATGCTGAAAATGCTTTATTTTAGCAAAACAGCACGTTTTGAGCTTTAATCTGCGTTTTAACGCGTAAAACAGCATAAAAACGACGAATTTTTTTATTATTCGTTTTTATTACTATTGCTTCTATTTTGAACGATTTCAACGATCTAAAATGATTGAAAAATGCTTATTTCAGCAAAACAGCACGTTTTGAGCTTTATCTCAGCGTTTTAACGCGTAAAACAGCATAAAAAACGACGAAATTTTTATTATTCGTTTTTTATTTTTATTGCGTCTATTTGAACGATTTCAACGATCTAAAATGCTTGAAAATGCTTATTTTAGCAAACAGCACGTTTTGAGTTTAATCTGCGTTTTAACGCGTAAAACAGCATAAAACGACGAATTTTTATTATTCGTTTTTATTAATATTGCGTCTATTTGAAACGATTTCAAACGATCTAAAAATGCTTGAAATGCTTATTTTAGCAAAACAGCAATGCTTTGAGCTTTAATCTGCGTTTTAACGCGTAAAACAGCATAAAAACTACGAAATTTCGGTTATTCGTTTTTATTAATATTGCGTCTATTTGAACGTGATTTCAAACGATCTAAAAAATGTTGAAAATGCTATTTTAGCAAACAGCACGTGTTTTGAGTTTTATTCTGCGTTTTAAATGCGTAAACAGCATAAAATGACGAATTTTTTATTATTCGTTTTGTATTAATATTGCTTCTCTATTTAAAACGATTTCAACGGGATCTAAAAAATGCTGAAAATGCTTATTTTAGCAAAACAGCACGTTTTGAGTTTTTAATCTGCGTTTTAACGCGTAAAACAGCATAAAACGACGTAATTTTTTATTATTCGCGTTTTTATTTTATTGCGTCTATTTGAACGATTTCAACGATCTAAAATGCTTGAAAATGCTTATTTTAAAGCGTAAAACAGCACGTTTTATTTCTTTTAATCTGCGTTTTTAACGCGTAAAAACAGCATAAAAACGACGAATTTTTTATTATTCGTTTTTATTAATATTGCTTCTATTTGAAACGATTTCAACGATCTAAAATGCGCTTCGGAAAATGCTTAATTTAGCAAAACAGCACGTTTTGAGCTTTTAACTGCGTTTTAACGCGTAAAACAGCATAAAAACGACGAAATTTTTATTATTCGTTTTTATTAATATTGCGTCTATTTGAACGATTCAACGATCTAAAATGCTTGAAAATGCTTATTTTAGCAAAACAGACGTTTTGAGCTTTATTCTGCGTTTTAACGCGTAAAACAGCATTATAAAACGACGAAATTTTTATTATTCGTTTTTATTATATTGCGTCTATTTGAACGATTTCAACGATCTAAAATGCTTGAAAATTTATTTTAGCAAAACAGCACGTTTTGAGCTTTTAATCTGCGTTTTAACGCGTAAAACAGCATAAAAACGACGAATTTTATGTTTCGTTTTTATTAATATTGCTTCTATTTGAACAATTTCAACGATCTAAAATGCTTGAAAATGCTTATTTTAGCAATCAAATGCATTTGAGCTTTAATCAGCGTTTTAACGCGTAAAACAGCATAAAACGAAGAAATTTTTATTATTCGTTTTATTAATATTGCGTCTATTTGAACGATTTCAACGATCTTTTGAAAATGCTTATTTTAGCAAAACAGCACGTTTGAGCTTTATTCTGCGTTTTTAACGCGTAAAACAGCATTAAAACGACGTAAATTTTTATTATACGTTTTTTTATTAATATTGCTTCTATTTGAACGATTTCAATGATCTAAAATGCTTAAAATGCTTATTTTTAGCAAAACAGCCGTTTTGAGCTTTAATCTAGCGTTTTAACGCGTAAAACAACAAAAACGACGAAATTTTTATTTTCGTTTTTTTTTAATATTGTTCTTTTGACGATTTCAACGATCTAAAATGCTTGAAAATGCTTATTTTAGCAAACAGCAGCGTTTTGATTTAATCTGCGTTTTAACGCGTAAAACAGTATAAAACGAGAATTTTTATTATTCGTTTTTATTAATATTGCGTCATTTGAACGATTTCAACGATCTAAAATGCTTGAAAATGCTTATTTTACAAAACAGCACGTTTGAAGCTTTTAATCAGCGTTTTAACGCTAAAACAACATAAAACTGAAAAATTTTATTATTCGTTTTTATTAATATTGCGTCATTTAGAACGATTTCAACGATCTAAAATGCTTGAAATGCTTATTTTAGCTAAAACAGCACTTAGATCTGAGATTTTTACGCGTAAAACAGCTTATAAACGACATTGATATATTATTCGTTTTATATTAAATTGCTTCTATTTGAACAATTTCAACGATCTAAAAGCTTGAAAATGCTTATTTTAGCAAAACAGCACGTTTTGAGCTTTAATCGCGTTTTAACGCGTAAAACAACATAAAACGAAAATTTTTATTATTCGTTTTTATTAATATTGCGTCTATTTGAACGATTTCAACGATCTAAAATGCTTGAAAATGCTTATTTTAGCAAAACAGCACGTTTTGAGCTTTATTCTGCGTTTTAACGCGTAAAACAGCATAAAACGACGAATTTTTTATTATTTGTTTTTATTAATATTGCTTCTATTTGAACGATTTCAACGATCTAAAATGCTTGAAAATGCTTATTTTTAGCAAAACAGCACGTTTTGAGCTTTAATCTGCGTTTTAACGCGTAAAACATCATAAAATAACGAAATTTTTATTATTCGTTTTTATTAATATGCTTCTATTTAAACGATTTCAACGATCTAAAATGCTTGAAAATGCTCATATTAGCAAAACAGCACGTTTTGAGCTTTATTCTGCGTTTTAACGCGTAAAACAGCATAAAATCGACGAATTTTTTATTATTCGTTTTTATTAATATTGCTTCTATTTGAACGATTTCAACGATCTAAAATGCTTGAAAATGCTTATTTTAGCAAAACAGCACGTTTTGAGCTTTAATCAGCGTTTTAACGCGTAAAACAGCATAAAACGAAGAAATTTTATTATTCGTTTTTATTAATATAGCGTCTATTTGAACGATTTCAACGATCTAAAATGCTTGAAAATGCTTATTTTAACAAAACAGCACGTTTTGAGATTTAATCTGCGTTTTAACGCGTAAAACAAGCATAAAACGACGAATTTTTCGAAGAAATTTTATTATTCGTTTTTTTTAATATTGCGTCTATTTGAACGGTTTCAACGATCTAAAATGCTTGAAAATGCTTATTTTAGCAAAACAGCACGTTTTGAGCTTTAATCTGCGTTTTAACGCGTAAAACAGCATAAAAACGACGAAATTTTTATTATTCGTTTTTTTATTAATATTGTTCTATTTGAATGATTTCAACGATCTAAAATGCTTGGGAAAAGCTTATTTTAGCAAAACAGCACGTTTTGAGCTGTAATCTGCGTTTTAACGCGTAAAACGGGATAAAACGACGAATTTTTATTATTCGTTTTTATTAATATTGCGTCTATTTGAACGATTTCAACGATCTAAAATGCTTGAAAATGCTTATTTTAGCAAAACAGCACGTTTTGAGCTTTAATCAACGTTTTAACGCGAACCCCATAAACGAAGAAATTTATTATTCGTTTTTATTAATATGCGTCTATTTGAACGATTTCAACGATCTAAAATGCTTGAAAATGCTTATTTTAGCAAAACAGCACGTTTTGAGCTTTAATCTGCGTTTTAACGCGTAAACAACAAAAAAACGACGAATTTTTTATTATTCGTTTTTATTAATATTGCTTCTATTTGAACAATTTTCACGATCTAAAATGCTTGAAACTTATTTTAGCAAAACAGCACGTTTTGAGCTTTAATCAGCGTTTTTTAAAGCGTAAAACAGCATAAAACGAAGAAATTTTTATTATTCGTTTTTTTTTTAATATTGCGTCTATTTGAACGATTTCACGATCTAAAATGCTTGAAAATGCTTATTTTAAACAAAACAGCACGTTTTGAGCTTTATTCTGCGTTTTACGCGTAAAACAGCATAAAACGACGAATTTTTATTATACGTTTTTTATTAATATTGCGTCTATTTGAACGATTTCAACGATCTAAAATGCTTGAAAATGCTTATTTTAGCAAAACAGCACGTTTTGAGCTTTTAATCTGCGTTTAACGCGTAAACAGCATAAAACGACGAATTTTTATTATTCGTTTTTATTAATATTAGCTTCTATTTGAACGTTTCAACGATCTAAAATGCTTGAAAATGCTTATTTAGCAAAACAGCACGTTTTGAGCTTTAATCTGCGTTTTAACGCGTAAACAGCATAAAACGACGAATTTTTTATTATTCTGTTTTTATTAATATTGCGTCTATTTGAACGATTTCAACGATCTAAAAATGCTTGAAAATGCTTATTTTAGCAAAACAGCACGTTTTGAGTTTTAATCTGCGTTTTAACGCGTAAAACAGCATAAAATGACGAATTTTTTATTATTCGTTTTTATTAATATTGCTTCTATTTAAACGATTTCAACGATCTAAAATGCTTGAAAATGCTTATTTTAGCAAAACAGCACGTTTTGAGCTTTTATTCTGCGTTTTAGCGCGTAAATAGCATAAAATCGACAGATTTTTGGTAATTCGTTTTTATTAATTGCTTCTATTTGAACGATTTTCCAACGATCAAATGCTTGAAAATGCACATATTTTTAGCAAAACAACACGTTTTGAGCTTTAATCTGCGTTTTAACGTAAAACAGCATAAAACGACGAAATTTTTATTATTCGTTTTTTATTTAATGTGCGTCTGTTTGAACGATTTCAGCGATCTACGTGCTTGAAAATGTTTGTACAGCAAACAGCACGTTTGAGCTTTTAATCTGCGTTTTTAACGCGTAAACAGCATAAAACGACGAATTTACATTATTCGTTTTTATTAATAGCTAACTTCTGTACGAACGATTTCAGCGATCTAAAATGCTTGAAATGGTATTTTTAGCAAAACAGCACGTTTGAGCTTTAATCCTGCGTTTTGAACGCGTAAAACAGCATAAAACGACGAAGTTTTTTATTATTCGTTTTTATTAATATTGCGTCTATTTGAACGATTTCAACGATAAAATGCTTGAAAATGCTTATTTTAGCAAAACAGCACGTTTGCGAGCTTTAATCTGCGTTTTTAACGCGTAAAAACAGCATAAAGCGGGTACATGATTCGTTTTTATTAATATTGCTTCTATTTAAACGATTTCAACGATAAAATGCTTGAAAATGCTTATTTTAGCAAAACAGCACGTTTGCAGGCTTTGTTGCGTTTTAACGCGTAAGAGCAGCTTATAAAACGACGAGGTAACATTATTCGTTTTTATTAATATTGCGTCTATTTGAACGATTTCAGCGATCACAAAATGCTTGAAATGCTTATTTTAGCAAAACAGCACGATTTGAGCTTTAATCTGCGTTTTAACGCGTAAAACAGCATAAAAACGACGAAATTTTTATTATTCGTTTTTATTAATATTGCGTTTTATTTGAACGATTTCACGATCTAAAATGCTTGAAAATGCTTATTTTAGCAAAACAGCACGTTTTGAGCGTAATCTGCCAACGCGTAAAAAACACGATTTTATTATTCGTTTTTATTAATATTGGCTAGTTGAACGATTTCAACGATCAAAATGCTTGAAAATGTATCAGCAAAACAGCACGTTTTTAGCTTTAATCTGCGTTTTAACGCGTAAAACAGCATAAAACGACGAAATTTTATTATTCGTTTTATTAATGAGCTCTATTTGAACATTTCAACGATCTAAAATGCTTGAAAATGCTTATTTTAGCAAAACAGCACGTTTTGAGCTTTAATCTGCGTTTTAACGCGTAAAACAGCATAAAACGACGAATTTTATTATTCGTTTTTATTATATTGCTCTATTTGAACGATTTCAACGATCTAAAATGCTTGAAAATGCTTATTTTAGCAAAACAGCACGTTTGAGCTTTAATCTGCGTTTTAACGCGTAAAACAGCATAAACGACGAAATTTTTATTATTCGTTTTTTATTAATATTGCTTCTATTTGAACGATTTCAACGATCTAAAATGCTTGAAAATGCTTATTTTAGCAAAACAGCGTTTTGAGCTTTAATCTGCGTTTTAACGCGTAAAACAGCATAAAACGACGAGAATTTTATTATTCGTTTTATTAATATTGCTCTATTTGAACGATTTCAACGATTAAAATGCTTGAAAATGCTTATTTTAGCAAAACAGCGCGTTTTGAGCTTTAATCTGCGTTTTAACGCGTAAAACAGCATAAAAACGACGAAATTTTTATTATTCGTTTTATTTAATATTGCGTCTATTTGAACGATTTCAACGATCTAAAATGCTTGAAAATGCTTATTTTAGCAAAGCAGCACGTTGAGCTTTAATCTGCGTTTAACTGCGAAAGGCATAAAACGACGAATTTTTATTATTCGTTTTTTTAATATTGCATTTTGAACGTTTCAACGATTAAAATGCTGAAAATGCTTTGAGCAAAACAGACGTTTTGGTTTAATCTGCGTTTTACGCGTAAAACAGCATAAAACGACAGATTTTTATTATTCGTTTTATTTTATTGCGTCTATTTGAACGATTTCAACGATCTAAAATGCTTGAAAATGCTTATTTTAGCAAAACAGCACGTTTTGAGTTTTAATCTGCGTTTTAACGCGTAAAACAGCATATGCAAAACGACGTACTTTTTATTATTTGTTTTTTATTAATATTGCGTCTATTTGAACGATTTCAACGATCTAAAAATGCTTGAAAATGCTTTATTTTAGCAAAACAGCATGTTCTTGAGCTTTATTCTGCGTTTTAGCGCTGCAAACAGCATAAAAAACGACGAAATTTTTATTATTCGTTTTATTAATATTGCGTCTATTTGAACGTGATTTCAACGATCTAAATGCTTTGCGCTATTTTAGCAAAAACAGCACGCTTTTGAGCTTTATTCTGCGTTTTAGCGCGTAAAACAGTACAAAACGACGAAATTTTATTATTCGTTTTATTAATATTGCGTCTATTTGAACGATTTCAACGATCTTAAAATGCTTGAAAATGCTTATTTTGTAGCAAAACAGCACGTTTTGAGCTTTAATCTGCGTTTTAACGCAAAACAGCATAAAAACGACGAAATTTTTATTATCTGTTTTTATTAATATTGCTTCTATTTGAACGATTTCAACGATCTAAAAAGCTTGGAAAATGCTTTATTTTAGCAAAAAACAGCACGTTTTAAGCTTTAATCTGCGTTTTCTTAACGCGAAACAGCATAAAAAACGACGATTTTTATTACCCGTTTTTTATTAATATTGCGTCTATTTGAACGATTTCAACGATCTAAAATGTTTGCCATTTTAAAGCAAAAACAGCACGTTTTGAGCTTAATCTGCGTTTAACGCGTAAACAGCATAAAACGACAAATTTTTGGCTATTCGTTTTTATTAATATTGCTTCTATTTGAACGAGATTTCAAAAGATCTAAAATGCTTGAAAATGCTTATTTTAGCAAAACAGCACGTTTTGAGCTTTAATCGCGTTTCACCGCAAAACAGCATAAAACGACGAAATTTTTATTATCCGTTTTATTAATATTGCGTCTATTTGAACGATTTCAACGATCTAAAAATGCTTGAAAATGCTTATTTAGCAAAACAGCACGTTTTGAGCTTTATTCGCGTTTTAGCGCGTAAAATGCTACAAAAGTTCACGGTACCTGGCTATTCGTTTTTATTAATATTGCGTCTATTTGAACGATTTCAACGATCTAAAAATGCTTGAAAATGCTTATTTTAGCAAAAAAACAGCAATGTTTTGAGTTTTAATCAGCGTTTTAACGCGTAAAACAGCATAAAACGACGAAATTTTATTATTCGTTTTTATTAATATTGCGTCTATTTGAACGATTTCAACGCTCTAAAATGCTTGAAAATGCTTATTTTAAAGCAAAACAGCACGTTTTGAGCTTTAATCTGTGCTTTTAACGCGTAAACAGCATAAAAACGACGAATTTTTATTAATCGTTTTATTAATATTGCTTCTATTTGAACGATTTCAACGATCTAAGAAAATGCTTGAAAATGCTTATTTTAGCAAAAACAGCACGTTTTAGTTTTAATCTGCGTTTTAACGTGCGTAAAACAGCATGCAACGACGAATTTTTTTATTATTCGTTTCTTATTAATATTGCTTCCTATTTGGAACGATTTCAACGATCTAAAAATGCTTTGAAAATGCTTTTATTTTAGCAAAACAGCACGTTTTGAGTTTTCACCCGCGCTCTAACGCGCAAAACAGCATAAAAACGACGTAAATTTTTGTTATTTGTTTTTATTACCATTGCGGCCCATTTGAACGACTTCAACGACCAAATGCTTGAAAATGCTTATTTTCAGCAAAACAGCACGTTTTGAGCTTTATTCTGCGTTTTAACGCGTAATACAGCATAAAAAATGACGAATTTTTATTATTCGTTTTTATTAATATTGCGTCTATTTGAACGATTTCAACGTTCTAAAAATGCTTGAAAATGCTTGGTTTTAGCAAACAGCACGTTTTGAGCTTTAATCTGCGTTTTAAATCGCGTAAAACAGCATAAAACGACGAATTTTTATTAATCGTTTTATTAATATTGCTTCTATTTGAACGTGATTTTCCGATCTAAAATGTTGAAAATGCTTTTATTTTAAAACAGCACGTTTTGTTTTAATCTGCGTTTTAACGCGTAAACAGCATAAAACGACGAATTTTATTATTCGTTTCTTATTAATATTGCTTCTATTTGAACGCATTTCAACGATCTAAAATGCTTGAAAATGCTTATTTTGTGCCAAAAACAGCACGTTTTGAGTTTTTAATCTGCGTTTTAACGCGTAAAACAGCATAAAACGACGAATTTTTTGTTATTGTTTTTTTATTAATATTGCGTCTATTTGAACGACTTCAAACGATCTAAAATGCTTGAAAATGCTTTATTTTAGCAAAACAGCACGTTTTGAGCTTTATTCTGCGTTTTAACGCGTAATACAAAAGTACAAAATGACGAATTTTTATTATTCGTTTTTATTAATATTGCCGCATTTAAACGATTTCAACGATCTAAAATGCTTGAAAATGCTTATTTAAGCAAAACAGCACGTTTGAGCTTTAATCGCGTTTTAACGCGTAAAACAGCATAAAAAACGACGAAATTTTTGGCTATTCGTTTTATTAATATTGCTTCTATTTTAACGATTTCTTTAAAGATCTAAAAAAAGCTTGAAAATGCTTTATTTTAGCAAAAACAGCACGTTTAAGTTTTAATCTGCGTTTAACGTGAAACAAGTAAAAACGACGAATTTTTATTCGTTTTTATTAATATTGCGTCTATTTGAACGATTTCTAACGATCTAAAAATGCTTCAAAATGCTTATATTTTAGCAAAAACAGCACGTTTTGAGTTTTACCAGCGTTTAACGCGTAAAACAGCATAAAAACGACGAAATTTTATTATTCGTTTTATTAATATTTGCGTCTATTTGAACGATTTCAACGTTCTAAAAATGCTTGAAAATGCTTATTTTAGCAAAAACAGCACGTTTTGAGCTTTAATCTGCGTTTTAACGCGTAAAATAGCATAAAAACGACGTGAATTTTTATTATTAATCGCGCTTATTAATATTGCTTCTATTTTGAACGATTTCAACGATCTAAAATGCTTGAAAATGCTGGTTTCAGCAAAATAGCACGTTTTGAGCTTTAATCTGCGTTTTACCGCAAAACAGCATAAAAACGACGAATTTTTTATTATTCGTTTTTATTAATACGTTTCTATTTGAACGATTTCAACGATCTAAAATGCTTGAAAAATGCTTTATTTTGAAAAAAAAAAAACAGCACGTTTTGAGTTTAATCTGCGCGTTTTAACGCGTAAAACAGCATAAAAACGACGAATTTTGTTATTTGTTTTGCCAATATTGCGTCTATTTGAACGACTTCAACGATCTAAAATGCTTGAAAAATGTTTATTTTAGCAAAACAGCACGTTTTGAGTTTTATTCTGCGTTTTGACCGCGTAAACAGCATAAAAACGACGAAATTTTTTATTATCTCTTTTTATTTTGATTGCGTCTATTTGAATGATTTCAACGATCTAAAATGCTTGAAAATGTTTTTATTTTAGCAAACAGCACGTTTTGAGTTTTTAATCTGCGTTTTAACGCGAAACAGCATAAAAACGACAAATTTTTATTATTCGTTTTTATTAATATTGTTTATTTGAACGATTTCAAAGATCTAAATGCTTGAAAATGCTTATTTTAGCAAAACAGCACGTTTTGAGTTTTAATCTGCGTTTAACGCGCAAAACAGCACATAAAAACGACGAAATTTTATTATCCGTTTTATTAATATTGCGTCATTCCCAACGATTTCAAAGATCTAAAATGCTTTTGTTATTTTAGCAAAAAAAGCACGTTTTTAGTTTAATCAGGGTTTTTAAAGCGAAAAAGGGATCCGAAATTTTTTTTCGTTTTTTAAAAATTTCGCCATTTTTAAAGATTTAAAAATTAAAAACTTTAAAAGTTATTTTAGCAAAAAAGCACGTTTTGAGTTTAATTGCGTTTTAACGGGGAAAAAAAGCATAAAAGACGAATTTTTTTTTTGTTTTTATTAAGGGGTTTTTAAAAGAACCATCTAAAAGCTTTAAAAGTTTTTTTGCAAAAAACAAAGCAATGTTAAAAGTTTTTTTTAAACTTTTTTTCGTTTTAACGCTAAAAAAAAAAACCCCCCCCCAAAAAAAAAAAAAAAAAAAAAACCCAAAATTAAAAAAAACGAAAAAGGGGGGTTTTTTTTTAAAAAAAATTTTTCGTTTTTTTTTAAAATTTTGGGCTATTTGAACGATTTCAACGATCTAAAATGCTTGAAAATTTTGGGCCCTTTTTTTTTTTTTTTAAAAAAACAAAA
>NW_027047075.1:0-17633 GCF_025399875.1 Dalotia coriaria
ACCCTAAAACAGCATAAAAACGGCGAAATTTTTTTATTCCCCTTTTTATTTTTATTGCGTCTATTTGAACGATTTTTAACGATCTAAAATGTTGAAAGGGGTTTTTTTGCAAAAAAAGCACGTTTTTTAATCTGGGGTTTTTTTAAAGCGCAAAACAGCATAAAAACGATGAAATTTTTTTTTATTCGTTTTTTTTAATATTGCGTCTATTTGAACGATTTCAACGATCTAAAAAGTTGAAAATGCTTATTTTAGCAAAACAAAACACGTTTTGAGTTTAATTTGCGTTTTTTAAAGCGTAAAATAAAAAACGACGAAATTTTATTATTCGTTTTTTTTTTATTGCGTCTATTTGAACGATTTCAAAAGATCTAAAATGCTTGAAAAAAGCTTTTTTTTTAAAACAAAAACAGAAGTTTTTAGCTTTAATCTGCGTTTTTAAAGCGTAAAAAAAGCATAAAAACGACAAATTTTTTTTTATTCGTTTTTATTAATATTGCTTCCATTTAAACGATTTCAACGATCTAGTACTTGAAAATGCTTATTTTATGAAACAGCGTTTTGAGCTTTAATCTGCGTTTTAACGCGTAAACAACGCCGCGACAGAAATTTTTATTATTCGTTTTTATTAATATTGCGTCTATTTGAACGATTTCAACGATCTAAAATGCGAAAATACTTATTTTAGCAAAACAGCACGTTTTGAGCTTTAATCCTGCGTGTTAACGCGTAAGAACAACATAAAACGACAGAAATTTTTATTATTCGTTTTTTATTAATATTGCTTCTGACTGAACGATTTCAACGATCTAAATGCTTGAAAATGCTTATTTTAGCAAAACAGCGTTTGAGCTTTAATCTGCGTTTTAACGAAACACAGCATAAAAACGACGTTTTTATTATTCGTTTTCATTAATGTGCGTCTATTTGAACGATTTCAACGATCTAAAATGCTTGAAAATGCCTATTTTAGCAAAACAGCACGTTTTGAGCTTTAATCAGCGTTTTAACGCGAGCAGCATAAAACGACGAAATTTTTATTATTCGTTTTTTTTATTAATATTGCGTCTATTTGAACGATTTCAACGATAAAATGCTTGAAAATGCTTATTTTAGCAAAACGGCACGTTTTGAGCGCAATCTGCGTTTTACGCGTAAACAGCAAAACGACGAATTTTTTATTATTCGTTTTATTATGTGCTTCTATTTGAAAGGAACGTTCAACGATCTAAAATGCTTGAAAATGCTTATTTTAGCAAAACAGCACGTTTTACGAACTTTAATCTGCGTTTAACGCGTAAAACAGCATAAAATGAGCGAAATTTTATTATTCGTTTTTTTTGTAATATTGCGCCTATTTGAACGATTTCAGCTTGATCTAAATGCTTGAAAATGCTTATTTTAGCAAGCAGCGCGTTTGAGCTTTTATTCTGCGTTTTAACGCGTAAAACAGCATAAAACGACAAATTTTTTATTATTCGTTTTATTAATGTGCTTTATTTGAACGATTTCAACGATCTAAAATGCTTGAAAATGCTTATTTTAGCAAAACAGCACGTTTGAGCTTTAATCTGCGTTTTAACGCGTAAACAACATAAAACGTGAAATTTTTATTATTCGTTTTTTTATTAATATTGCGTCTATTTGAACGATTTCGCTTGATCTAAAATGCTTGAAAATGCTTATTTTAGCAAAACAGCACGTTTTGAGCTTTTGGTACGCGTTTTAACGCGTAAACAGCATAAAAACGGCAAATTTTTTATTATACGTTTTTATTAATATTTAGCTTCTATTTGAACGATTTCAACGATCTAAAATGCTTGAAAATGCTTATTTTAGCAAAACAGCGCGTTTTGAGCTGTCTGCGTTTTAACGCGGCAACATAAAACGACGAATTTTTTTATTATTCGTTTTATTAATATTGCGTCTATTTGAACGATTTCAACGATCTAAAATGCTTGAAAATGCCTATTTTAGCAAAACAGCACGTTTTGAGCTTTAATCAGCGTTTAACGCGGCAAAACAACATAAAAACGACGAAAATTTTTATTATTCGTTTTTTATTAATATTGCGTCTATTTGAACGATTTCAACGATAAAATGGCGAAAATGCTTATTTAGCAAAACAGCACGTTTGAGCTTTATTCTGCGTTTAACGCGTAAAAACAGCATAAAAACGGCAAATTTTACACATTATTCGTTTTTTTATTAATATTTAGCTTCTATTTGAACAGTTCAACCATCTAAAATGCTTAATCTTATTTTAGCAAAACAGCACGTTTTGAGCTTTAATCTGCGTTTAACGCGTAAAACGCTTATAAAAACGACGAAATTTTTATTATTCGTTTTTATTAATATTGCGTCTATTTGAACGATTTCAACGGTCTAAAATGCTTGAAAATGCTTATTTTTAGCAGCAAAACAGCACGTTTTGAGCTTTTATTCTGCGTTTTAACGCGTAAAACAGCATAAACACGACGAAATTTTTTATTATTCGTTTTTATTTTTATTGCGTCTATTTGAACGATTTCCAACGATCTAAAATGCTTGAAAATGCTTATTTTAGCAAAACAGCGTTTTGAGCATCTGCGTTTTAACGCGTAAAACAGCATAAAACGACGAATTTTTTATTATTCGTTTTTTATTAATATAGCTTCTATTTGGCAATTTCAACGTCTAAATGCTTGAAATGCTTATTTTAGCAAAACAGTGCGTTTTGAGCTTTTAATCTGCGCAACGCGTAAACAGCATAAAACGGCAAAATTTTTATTATTCGTTTTTTATTAATATTGCGTCTATTTGAACGATTTCAGCGATCCTAAAATTTGAAAATGCTTATTTTAGCAAAACAGCACGTTTTGAGCTTTAATCTGCGTTTTAACGCGTAAAACGGCTTTAAAAACGACGATTTTTATTATTCGTTTTTATTAATATTTGGCGCTATATTTGAACGATTTCAACGATCTAAAATTCTTGAAAATGCTTATTTTAGCAAAACAGCACGTTTTGAGCTTTAATCTGCGTTTAACGCGTAAAACAGCATAAAACGACGAATTTTTATTATTCGTTTTTATTATTATTATTATCTATTTGAAGATTTCAACGATCGTCTTGAAAATGCTTATTTTAGCAAAACAGCACGTTTTGAGTAATCTGCGTTTTAACGCGTAAACAACATAAAAACGACGAATTTTTTTCATTATTCGTTTTTTTTTATTAATATTATTCCTATTTGAACGATTTCAGCGATCTAAAATGCTTGAAAATACTTATTTTAGCAAACAGCACGTTTTGAGCTTTAATCTGCGTTTTAACGCGTAAAACAGCATAAAAACGACGAAATTTTATTATTCGTTTTTTATTAATATTGCGTCTGTTGAACGATTTTCAACGATCTAAAATGCTTGAAAATGCTTATTTTAGCAAAACAGCACGTTTTGAGCTTTAATCTCGTTTTAAGCGTAAAACAGCATAAAACGACGAATTTTTATTATTTGTTTTTATTAATATTGCTTCTATTTGAACGATTTCCCAAAGATCTAAAATGCTGAAAATACTTATTTTTAGCAAAACAGCCCTTTGAGCTTTTTAAACTGCGTTTTAACGCGTAAAACAGCATAAAAACGACGAATTTTATTATTCGTTTTTATTAATATTGGGGTTCATTTGAACGATTTCAACGATCTTAAAATGTTGAAAATGCTTATTTACAAACAGCACGTTTTGAAACTTTTAAACTCGTTTAACGCGTAAAACGCATAAAAGACGAAATTTTTATTATCGTTTTATTAAATGCTCAGAACGATTTCAACGATTATGCTTGAAATACTTATTTTAGCAAAAAAGCACGTTTTGAGCTTATTCGTTTTAACGGTAAAACGCTAAAAAAGACGAAATTTTTTTTATTCGTTTTTATTAATATGCTCTATTTGAACATTTCAAGATCTAAATGCTTGAAAGCTTATTTAGCAAAACGGCATTTTGAGCTTTTAATCTGCGTTTTAACGCGTAAACGCTAAAACGGAAATTTTTATTATTCGTTTTAAAATACGTCTATTTGAACGTTTCAACGATCTAAAATGCTTGAAAAGTATTTTAGAAAACGCGTTTTGAGCTTTAAACTACGATTTTAACGCGTAAAACAACATAAAACGACGATTTTATTATTCGTTTTTTTTTTATTGCGTCTATTTGAAACGATTTAACGATCTAAAATGCTTAAATCTATTTTACAAAACAGCACTTTTGAGCTTTAATCTGCGTTTTAACGCGAAAACGCATAAAACGACGAATTTTATTATTCGTTTTTATTAATATTGCTCTATTTGAACGATTTTTAACGATTAAATGCTTGAAAATGCTTATTTTAGCAAAACAGCACGTTTGAGCTTTAACTGCGTTTTACGCGTAAAACCTTTAAAAAGCAAATTTTATTATTCGTTTTTATTTAAAATTCGTCTATTTAACATTCAACGATCTAAAATGCTTGAAAATGCTTATTTAGCAAAACAGCACGTTTTGAGCAACTGCGTTTTTAAACCTAAAACAACATAAAAAAGACGAAATTTTTATTATTCGTTTTTATTATATTGCGTCTATTTGAACGATTTCAACGATCTAAAATGCTTGAAAATGCTTATTTTACAAAACAGCACGTTTTGAGTTTTAATCTGCGTTTTAACGCGCAAACAGCATAAAAAACGACGTAAATTTTTTATTATTAGTTTTTATTAATATTGCTTCTATTTGAACGATTTCCAACGATCTAAATGCTTGAAAATGCTTATTTTAAAGCAAAACAGCACGTTTGAGCTTTAATTGCGTTTAACGCGTAAAACAGCATAAAAACGACGAAATTTTTATTATTCTTTTTTCGTTTTTTATTACTATTGCGCGTCTATTTGAACGACCAAACGATCTAAAATGCTTTGCCGTTATTTTGTTAAAACAGAAAATGCTTTCAGCTTTAATCTGCGTTTAACGCGTAAAACAGCAAAACGACGAATTTTTATTATTCGTTTTATTATTGCTTCTATTTGAACATTTCAACGATCTAAGATGCTTGAAAATGCTTATTTTAAAGCAAAACAGCACGTTTTGAGTTTTAATCTGCGTTTTAGCACGTAAAACAGCATAAAACGACGAATTTTTTATTATTCGCTTTTATTAATATTGTTTCTATTTGAAAGATTTCCAACGATCTAAAAATGCTTGAAAATGCTTATTTTAGCAAAAACGTTAAAGTTTTGAGTTTTAATCTGCGTTTTAACGCGTAAAACAGCATATAAAACGACGAATTTTTATTATTCGTTTTATTAATATTGCGTCTATTTGAACGACGTGATGTAAAAATGCTTGAAAATGCTATTTTAGCAAAACAGCACGTTTTGAGCTTTAATCTGCGTTTTAACGCGTAAACAGCATAAAACGACGAATTTTTATTCGTTTTTATTAATATTGCTTCTATTTGAACGATTTCAACGATCTAAAATGCTGAAAAATGCTTATTTTAGCAAAAAACAAAGCACGTTTTGAGCTTTTAATCTGCGTTTAAAGCACGTAAAACAAAAGCATGTTCCACTTTAAATTTTTATTATTCGTTTTATTACTATTTTTATTTGAACGATTTCAACGATCTAAAATGCTTGAAAATGCTTATTTTAGCAAAATGGCACGTTTGAGCTTTTAATCTGCGTTTTATGTAAACAAAAGCATAAAAAAACGTGACGAATTTTTTTATTATTCGTTTTTATTAATATTGCTTCTATTTGAACGATTTCAACGATCTAAAAAATGCTTGAAAATGCTTATTTAGCAAAACAGCACGTTTTGAGCTTTAATCTGCGTTTTAACGCGTAAACAGTATAAAACGACGTAAATTTTATTATTCGTTTTCAATATTGCGTCTATTTGAACGATTTCAACGATTCTAAAATGCTTGAAAAATGCTTTATTTTAGCAAAAACAGCACGTTTTGAGCTTTAATCTGCGTTTTAACGCGCGTAAAACAGCATAAAACGACGAATTTTTTTATTATTCGTTTTTATTACGTTGCTTCTATTTGAACGATTTCAACGATCTCAAAATGCTTTGCTTTATTTCAGCAAAACAAAATGCTTGAGCTTTAATCTGCGTTTTAACGCGTAAAACAGCATAAAACGACGAAATTTTTTATTATTCGTTTTTATTTTATTGCGTCTATTTGAACGATTTTAACGATCTAAAATGCTTGAAAATGCTTATTTTAGCAAAACAGCACGTTTTGAGCTTTATTCTGCGTTTTAACGCGTAAAACACATAAAAATGACGAAATTTTTATTATTCGTTTTTTATTTTTATTGCGTCTATTTGAACGATTTCAACGATCTAAAATGCTTGAAAATGCTTTATTTTAGCAAAACAGCACGTTTCGAGTTTCTTTAATCTGCGTTTTAACGCGCGTAAAACAAAAGCATAAAAACAAACGAATTTTTGGCTATTCGTTTTTATTAATATTGCTTCGACGAACGATTCTAATGATCTAAAATGCTTGAAAATGCTTATTTTAGCAAAACAAAGCACGTTTTGAGTTTTAATCTGCGTTTTAATGCGTAAAACAGCATGTAAAACGACGAAATTTTTTATTATTCGTTTTTTATTAATATTGCCTATTTGAACGATTTCAACGATCTAAAATGCTTTGAAAATGCTTATTATTATTTTAGCAAAACAGCACGCTTGAGCTTTAATCTGCGTTTTAACGTGTAAAACAGCATAAAACGACGAATTTTATTATTCGTTTTTATTAATATTGCTTCTATTTGAACGATTTCAACGATCTAAAATGCTTGAAATGCTTATTTTAGCAAAACAGCACGTTTTTGAGTTTTTAACCGCGTTTTAACGCGTAAACAGCATAAAAACGATTTAATTTTTTTTATTATTCGTTTTACATTATTGCGTCTATTTTGAACGATTTCAACGATCTAAAATACTTGAAAGCTTATTTTAGCAAACAGCACGTTTGTTTTCTTTAATCTGCGTTTTAACGCAAAACAGCATAAAACGACGAATTTTTATTATTCGTTTTTATTAATATTGCGTATTTGAACGATTTCAACGATCTAAAATGCATGAAATGCTTATTCCAGCAAACAGCATCGTTTTGAGCTTTAATCTGCGTTTTAACGCGTAAACAGCATAAAACGACGAATTTTTATTATTCGTTTTAATAATATTGCTTCTATTTGAACGATTTCAACGATCTAAAATGCTTGAAAATGCTTATTTTAAAGCAAAACAGCACGTTTTGGAGTTTTATTCTGCGCCTTTAACGAGAAACAGCATAAAAACGACGAAATCTTTATTATTCGTTTTTATTAATATTGCGTCTATTTGAAACGATTTCAAACGATCTAAAAATGCTTGAATGCTTTATTTTAGCAAAACAGCACGTTTTGAGCTTTAACTGCGTTTAGCGCAAAAACAAGCATAAAAATGACGAATTTTTATTATTCGTTTTATTAATATTGCTTTTTATTTAAAACGATTTCAACGATCTAAAAATGCTTGAAAATGCTTATTTTAGCAAAACAGCACGTTTTGAGCTTTAATCTGCGTTTTAACGCGTAAAAACAGCATAAAAACGATGATATTTTATTATTCCGTTTTTGCCAATATTGCGTCTATTTGAACGATTTCAACGATCTAAAAAATGCTGAAAATGCTTATTTCAGCAAAACAGCACGTTTTGAGCTTCATTCGCGTTTTAACGCGTAAAACAGCATAAAAAACGACGCAAAATTTTATTATTCGTTTTATTTTATTGCGTCTATTTGAACGATTTCACGACCAAAATGCTTGAAATGCTTACGAAGCAAACAAGCACGTTTTGAGTTTTAATCTGCGTTTTAACGCGTAAACAAAGCATAAAACGACGAATTTTTTATTATTCGTTTTATTACCATTGCGTCTATTTGAACCTATCAACGATCTAAAAATAATTTGAAAATGCTTATTTTAGCAAAAGAGCACGTTTTGAGCTTTAATCTGCGTTTAACGCGTAAAACAGCATAAAAAAACGACAAATTTTTATTCGTTTTTATTAATATTGCTTCTATTTTGAACGATTTCAACGATCTAAAATGCTTGAAAATGCTTATTTTAGCAAAATACAATGCTTGAGCTTTAATCGCGTTTTAACGCGTAAAACAGCATAAAAAACGCATTAAAATTTTTATTATTCGTTTTTAGTAATATTGCGTCTATTTGAACGATTTCAACGATCTAAAATGCTTGAAAATGCTTATTTTAGCAAAAACAGCACGTTTTGAGCTTTATTCCCGCGTTTTAACGCGTAAAAACAGCATAAACACGACGAAATTTTTATTATTCGCTTTATTTTTATTGCGTCTATTTGAACGATTTCAACGATTCAAAATGCTTGAAAATGCTTATTTTAAAGCAAAACAGCACGTTTTGAGCTTCTTTTTAATCTGCGTTTTAACGCGTAAAACAGCATAAAAAACGACGAATTTTTATTATTCGTTTTTATTAATATGCAGCTTCTCTATTTTAAACGATTTCAACGATCTAAAATGCTTGAAAATGCTTATTTTAAAGCGCAAAAACAGCATGTTTTGAGCTTAATCTGCGTTTTAACGCGTAAACAGCATAAAAACGACGAAATTTTTTATTATCTGCTTTTTATTAATATTGCGTCTATTCTGAACGATTTCAACGATCTAAAAATGCTTGAAAATGCTTATATTTTAGCAAAACAGCACGTTTTGTTTTAATCTGCGTTTTAACGCGTAAAACAGCATAAAAACGACGCACTTTATTATTCGTTTTTATTAATATTGCTTCTATTTGAACGATTTCAACGATCTAAAATTCTGAAAATGCTTATTTTGTGCTAAACAGCACGTTTTGAGTTTTAACGCGTTTTAACGCGGTAAAACAGCATAAAACGACAATTTATTATTATTCGTTTTTATTATTATTGCTTCTATTTGAAAGATTTCCCAACGATCTAAAATGCTTGAAAAATGCTTAATATAGCAAAAACAGCACGTTTTGAGTTTAATCTGCGTTTTAACGCGTAAAACAGCATAAAACGACGAATTTTTATTATTCGTTTTTATTAATATTGTTTTATTTGAACGATTTCAACGATCTAAAAATGCTTGAAAATGCTTATTTTTAAAACAGCACGTTTTGAGTTTTACCCGCGTTTTAACGCGTAAACAGCATAAAACGACGACATTTTTATTATTCGTTTTTATTAATATTGCGTCTATTTGAACGATTTCAACGATCTAAAATGCTGAAAATGCTTTTATTTTAGCAAAATGTTAATGTTTTGAGCTTTATCTGCGTTTTAACGCGTAAAACAGCATAAAACAACGAAATTTTTATTATTTGTTTTATTTTATTGCGTCTATTTGAACGATTTCAACGATCAAAAAATGCTTGAGAATGCTTATTTTAGCAAAACAGCACGTTTTGAGTTAATCTGCGCTTTAACGCGTAAAAAGCTTAAAAACGACGAATTTTTATTATTCGTTTTCTATTAATATTGCTTCTATTTGAACGATTTCAACGATCTAAAATGCTTGGAAAATGCTTATTTTAAAGCAAAACAGCACGTTTGAGCTTTAATCTGCGTTTTAACGAGTAAACAGCATAAAAATGACGAAATTTTTATTATTCGTTTTATTAATATTGCGTCTATTTGAACGATTTCAACGATCTAAAATGCTTGAAAATGCTTATTTTAGCAAAAACAGCACGTTTTGAGCCATTCGCGTTTTAACGCGTAAAAAACAGCGCATAAAAACGACGAAATTTTATTATTCGTTTTATTAATATTGCGTCTATTTGAACGATTTCAACGATCTAAAATGCTTGAAAATGCTTTATTTTAGCAAAACACCACGTTTTGAGTTTTAATCTGCGTTTTAACACGTAAAACAGCATAAAAACGACGAATTTTATTATTCTGTTTTATTAATATTGCTTCTATTTGAACGATTTCAACGATCAAAATGCTTGAAAATGATTATTTTAGCAAAACAGCACGTTTTTGAGTTTTAATCTGCGTTTAACGCGTAAAACAGCATCAAACGACGAATTTTTATTATTCGTTTTATTAATATTGCTTCTATTTGAACGATTTCAACGATTTAAAATGCTTGGAAAATGCTATTTTTAGCAAAACAGCACGTTTTGAGCTTTTTAATCTGCGTTTTAACGGCGTAAAACAGCATAAAAACGACGAAATTTTTATTCGTTTTTTATTAATATTGCCCATTTGAACGATTTCAACGATGTAAAATGCTTGAAAATGCTTATTTTAGCAAACAGCACGTTTTGAGCTTAAATCTGCGTTTAACGCGTAAAACAGCATAAAACGACGAAATTTTATTATTCGTTTTTTATTAATATTGCTTCTATTTGAACGATTTCAACGATCTAAAATGCTTGAAAATGCTTATTTTAGCAAAACAGCACGTTTTTGAGTTTTAATCTGCGTTTTAAAATCGCGTAAAACAGCATAAAAACGACGAAATTTTTATTATCTGTTTTTATTAATATTGCGTCTATTTGAACGATTTCAACGATCTAAAAATGCTTTGAAAATGCTCTTATTTCAGCAAAACGGCACGTTTTGAGTTTAATCAAGCGTTTTAACGCGTAAAACAGCATAAAAACGATTTTTAAATTTTATTATTCGTTTTTTATTTTATTGCGTCTATTTGAACGATTTTAACGATCTAAATGCTTGAAAATGTTTATTTTAGCAAAACAGCACGTTTTGAGTTTTAATCTGTACTAACGCGTAAAACAGCATAAAACGACGAATTTTATTATTCGTTTGTTATTAATATTGCTTATTTGAACGATTTCAACGATCTAAAATGCTTGAAAAATGCTTATTTTAGCAAAACAGCACGTTTTGAGCATTAATCTGCGTTTTAACGCGTAAAACAGCATAAAACGACGAAATTTTATTATTCGTTTTGCCATTATTGCGTCTATTTGAACGATTTCAACGATCTAAAATGCTTGAAAATGCTTATTTTAGCAAAACAGCACGTTTTGGAGCTTTAATCTGCGTTTTAACATCTAAAAACAGCATAAAACGACGAATTTTTTATTATTCGTTTTGCCAATATTGCCGGTTTTAACGATTTCAACGATCTAAAATGCTTGAAAATGCTTATTTTAGCAAAAACAGCATCGCTTTTGAGCTTAATCTGCGTTTTAACGCGTAAAACAGCATAAAACGACTTGTTTTTATTATTCGTTTTTATTAATATTGCGTCTATTTGAACGATTTCAACGATCTAAAAATGCTTGAAAATGCTTATTTTAAAGCAAAACAGCACGTTTTGAGCTTTATTCTGCGTTTAACGCGTAAAAACAGCATAAAAACGACGAAATTTTTTATTATTCGTTTTTATTTTTATTTCCAAAAAAAAGGGTTTTAAAATTTTTTTTAAAAAAAAAAAATTTTTTTAAAAAAAATTTTTTTAAAAAAAAAAAAAAAAAATTTTTTTTTTTGTTTTTTTAAATTTTTTTTTTAAAAAAAAAAAACCCAAATTTTTTAAAAAATTTTTTTTAAAAACCTTTTTTTCCAAAAATTTTTTTTCGGAAAAAATTAAACGGAAAAAATTTTTTTTTTTTTAAAAATTTTTTTTTTTTTAAAATTTAAAAATTTTTAAAAAATTTTAAAAAATTTTTTTTTTTTTAAAAACCTTTTAAAAAAAAAATTTTTTTTAAAAAAAAAATTTTTTTTTTTTTTTTTAAAATTTAAAAAATTTAAATTTTAAAAAACCTTTTTTAAAAAATTTTTGGGAAAAAAAAAAAAAAAAATTTTTTTTTTTTTTTTTAAATTTTCCCCATTTAAAATTTAAAACCCAAAATTTTAAAAAAAATTAATTTTTTTTTTTTTTTTTTAAAAAAAAAAAAAAAAAAAAAATTTTTTTTTTTTTTTTTTTTTATTTTTAAATTTTTAAATTTTTTTTTAAAATTTTAAAAAAAAAAAATTTTTTTTAAAAAAATTTTTTTTTTAAAAAAGGAAAAAAAAAAAAAATTTTTTTTAAAAAAAATTTTTTTTTTTTTTTTAAAATTTTTTTTGAAAATTTTTTTTTTAAAAAAAAATTTTTTTTTTTGCCAAAAAACCCTTTAAAAAAATTTTAAAAAAAAAAAAAAATTTTTTAAAAAAATTTTTTTTTTTTTTAAAGGAAAAAAAAGGGGAAAAAATTTTTTTCCCCCCTTTTTTTTAAAAAATTTTTTTTCCCCCAAAAAAAAATTTTAAAAAATTTTTTTTTTTTTTTTTTATTTAAAGTTTTAAAAAAAAAACTTTTTAAAAAAAAGGGGGTTTTTTTTTTTTTAAGGAAAAAAAAAAAACCAAAAAAAAATTTTTTTTTCCTTTTTTTTAAAGGTTTAAAAAATTTGGGGTTTTTTTTTTTAAAAAAAAAAAATTTTTTTTTTTTAAAAAAAAAAAAAATTTTAAAAACCCTTTTTTTTTTGTTTTTTTTTAAATTTTTTTTTTAAAAAAAAAAAAAAAAAAAAAAAATTTTTTTTTTTTTCCTTTTTAAAAAAAAAAAAAAAAAATTTTTTTTTTTTTTTTTTTTTTTTAACGATTTAAAATTTTAAAAAAATTTTAAAAAGCAAAAATTTTTTTTTTCCCCTTTTTTAAAAAAAAAAAAAAATTTTTTTTTTTTTTTTTTTTAAAAAAAATTTTTTTTTTTGAAAATGCTTTTTTTAGCAAAAAAAGCACGTTTTGAGTTTTAACCCTTTTTCGCGTAAAACAGCATTAAAAAAGACGAATTTTTTTTTTATTCGTTTTTATTTATTGCTTCTATTTGAACGATTTCAACACCAAAAAATTGAAAAAAGTTATTTTAGCAAAACAGCACGTTTTGAGCTTTAATCTGCGTTTTAACGCGTAAAACAGCATAAAAAAGACGAAATTTTTTTTTATTCGTTTTTTATTAATATTGCGTCTATTTGAACGATTTCAACGATCTAAAAATGCTTGAAAAAGCCTATTTTAGCAAAACAACGTTTTGAGTTTAATCAGCGTTTTAACGCAAAAAAAGCATAAAAACAAATTTTTTTTATTTTTTTTATTTTTTTTGCGTCTATTTTAACGATTTTTAAAATCTAAAATGCTTGAAAATGCTTATTTTAGCAAACAGCACGTTTTGAGCATTAATCTGGGTTTTTAAAGCGTAAAACAGCATAAAAAAAGACGAAATTTTTTTTATTCGTTTTATTAATATTGCGTCTATTTGAACGATTTCAACGATCTAAAATGCTTGAAAATGCTTATTTTAGCAAACAGCACGTTTTACATTAACTGCGTTTTAACGCGTAAAACAGTAAAAACACGAAATTTTTTTTATTCTTTTTTTATTCGCTATTTGAACGATTTCAACGATCTAAAATGTTGAAAATGTTATTTTGCAAAACAGCACGTTTTAAGTTTAATCTGCGTTTTAACACGTAAAACGCATAAAACGATGAATTTTTTTTTACGTTTTTATTAATATTGCTTCATTTTAACGATTTCAACGATCAAAATGCTTTTAAAAAGCTTATTTTAGCAAAACAGCACGTTTTGGGTTTAACTGCGTTTTAACGCGTAAAAAAGCATAAAAACGACGAAATTTTTTTTATTTGTTTTATTAATATTGCGTCTATTTGAACGATTTCAACGATCTTGCTTGAAAATGCTTATTTTAAAACAAAAAAGCACGTTTTGAGCTTTATTCTGCTTTTTTCGCGAAAAGTAAAAAAAGACGAAATTTTTTATTATTCGTTTTTTTTATTGCGTCTATTTGAACGATTTAAGATCTAAAATGCTTGAAAAAGCTTATTTTAAAACAAAAACCCCTTTTGTTTAATTCGAACGCGAAAAAGCATAAAAAAGACGAATTTTTTTTATTCGTTTTTTTATATTCTTTCCCTTTGAACGATTTCAACGATCTAAAATGCTTTTAAAATGTTTTTTTTGGGAAAACAGCACGTTTTATTTTTAAACTGCGTTTTAACGCGTAACACAGCATAAAAACGACGAAATTTTTTATTTTCCCTTTTTATTAATAGCTCATTTGAACGATTTCAACGATCTAAATTGCTTTAAAATGCTTATTTTAGCAAAAAAGTACGTTTTGCTTTAATCTGCGTTTTAACGCGTAAACAGATAAAACGAGAATTTTTTTTTTATTCGTTTTTTTTAATATTTCTTTTTTTTTGAACGATTTCAACGATCTAAAATGCTTGAAAATGCTTATTTTAGCAAAAAAGGGAGTTTTGAGTTTAACTGCGTTTTAACGCGTAAAACAGCATAAAAAAAACGAAATTTTATTATTCGTTTTTTTAATATTGCGTCTATTTGAACGGGTATCAACGATCTAAAAAATTTTAAAATGTTATTTTAGCAAAACAGCACGTTTTGAGCTTTAATCTGCGTTTTAACGCGTAAAACAACATAAAACGAGAATTTTTTATTATTCGTTTTTTTTAATATTGTTTTTATTTGGGAAAGATTTCAACGATCTAAAATGCTTGAAAATGCTTATTTTAGCAAAAAGAATTTTGAGTTTAATTGCGTTTTCGCGTAAAAGATAAAACGACGAATTTTTATTATTCGTTTTAAATATTGCGTCTATTTAACGATTTCAACGATCTAAAATGTTTTAAAATGCTTATTTTAGCAAAACAGCACGTTTTTTTTAATCTGCGTTTTAACGCGAAAACAGCATAAAACGACGAAATTTTTTTTATTCGTTTTTATTAATATTGTTTATTTGAACGATTTCAACGATTAAAAAAGCTTGAAAAAATTATTTTAGCAAAACAGCACGTTTGAGTTTTAATCTGCGTTTTAACGCGTAAAACACATAAAACGACGAAATTTTTATTCGTTTTTATTAATATGCGTCTATTTAACGATTTCAACGATCTAAATGCTTGAAAATGCTTGTTTTACAAAACAGCACGTTTTGAGTTTAATCTGCGTTTTAACGCGTAAAACAGCATAAAACGACGAATTTTTATTAATCGTTTTTATTAATATTGCTTCTATTTGAACGATTTCAACGATCTAAAATTGCTTGAAAATGCTTATTTTAGCAAAACAGCACGTTTTGAGCTTTAATCTGCGTTTTAACGCGTAAAACAGCATAAAACGACGAAATTTTATTATTCGTTTTTATTAATATTGCGTCTATTTGAACTGATTTCAACGATCTAAAATGCTTTAAAATGCTTATTTTAGCAAAACAGCCGTTTTGAGCTTTATTCTGCGTTTTAACGCGTAAAACAAGCTAAAACGAAAATTTTTATTATAAGATTTTTTATTTTTATTGCGTCTATTTGAACGATTTCAACGATCTAAGATTAAAATGCTTGAGAATGATTATTTTAGCAAAACAGCACGTTTTGAGCTTTAATCTGCGTTTTAACGCGTAAAACAGCAAAACGACGAATTTTATTATTCGTTTTTATTAATATTGCTTCTATTTGAACGATTTCAACGATCTAAAATGCTTGAAAATGCTTATTTTAGCAAAACAGCACGTTTTGAGCTTTAATCTGCGTTTTAACGCGTAAAACAGCAAAAACGACGAAATTTTTATTATTCGTTTTTTATTAATATTGCTTCTATTTGAACGATTTCAACGATCTAAAATGCTTGAAAATGCTTATTTTAGCAAAACAGCACGTTTTGAGCTTTAATCTGCGTTTTAACGCGTAAAACAGCATAAAACGACGAATTTTTATTATTCGTTTTTATTAATATTGGCTTCTATTTGAACGATTTCAACGATCTAAAATGCTTGAAAATGCTTATTTTAGCAAAACAGCACGTTTTGAGCTTTAATCTGCGTTTTAACGCGTAAAACAGCATAAAACGACGAAATTTTTATTATTCGTTTTTATTTTTATTGCGTCTATTTGAACGATTTCAACGATCTAAAATGCTTGAAAATGCTTATTTTAGCAAAACAGCACGTTTTGAGCTTTAATCTGCGTTTTAACGCGTAAAACAGCATAAAATGACAGAAATTTTTATTATTCGTTTTTATTAATATTGCGTCTATTTGAACGATTTCAACGATCTAAAATGCTTGAAAATGCTTATTTTAGCAAAACAGCACGTTTTGAGCTTTATTCTGCGTTTTAACGCGTAAAACTAGCATAAAAACGACGAAATTTTATTATTCGTTTTTATTTATATTGCGTCTATTTGAACGATTTCAACGATCTAAAATGCTTGAAAATGCTTTTTTAGCAAAACAGTACGTTTTCAGCTTTAATCTGCGTTTTAACGCGTAAACAGCATAAAACGACGAATTTTTATTATTCTTTATTAATATTGCTTCTATTTGAACGATTTAACTATCAAAATGTTGAAAATCTTATTTTAGCAAAACACACGTTTTGAGCTTTTAATCTGCGTTTTACGCGTAAAACATTAAAACGAATTTTATTTTAACGTTTTTAATTAATATTTGCTTCATATTTAACGATTTCAACGATCTAAAATGCTTGTAAAATGCTTATTTTAGCAAAACACACGTTTTGAGCTTTAATCGCGTTTTTAACGCGTAAAACAGCATAAAACGATCGAATTTTTATTATTCGTTTTTATAATATTGCGTCTATTTGAACGATTAACGATCTAAAATCGCTAAAATGCTTATTTTAGCAAAATCAGCACGTTTTGAGCTTTAATCTGCGTTTTAACCGTACAACAGCATAAAAAGCAATTTTTATTATTCGTTTTTTATTAATATTGTTTCTATTTGAACGATTTCAACGATCTAAAATGCTTGAAAATGTTATTTTAGCATAACAGCACGTTTTGAGCTTTTAATCTGCGTTTAACGCTAAAACAATAAAACGACGGAAATTTTATTATTCGTTTTTATTAATTGCTTCTATTTGAACGATTTCAACGATCAAAATGCTTGAAAACTTATTTTAGCTAAAACAGCACGTTTTGAGCTTTAATCTGCGTTTTAACGCGTAAAAGCTAAAAACGACGAATTTTTATTATTCGTTTTTATTAATATTGTTCTATTTGAACGATTTAACGATCTAAAATGCTTGAAAATCTTATTTTAAAACAGCACGTTTTGAGCTTTAATCTGCGTTTTAACGCGTAAAACACATAAAAACGACAAATTTTATTATTCGTTTTTATTAATATTGCGTCTATTTGAACGATTTCAACGATCTAAAATGCTTGAAAATGCTTATTTTAGCAAACAGCACGTTTGAGCTTTAATCTGCGTTTTAACATGCGTAAAACAGCTTAAAACGAGATTTTTATTATTCGTTTTCTATTAATATTGCTTATTTGAACGATTTTCACGATCTAAAATCTTTGAAAATGCTTATTTTAGCAAAACAGCACGTTTTGAGCTTTAATCTGCGTTTTAGCGCGTAAACAGCATAAAACGACGAAATTTTTATTATTCGCTTTTTATTAATATTGCGTCTATTTGAACGATTTCAACGATCAAAATGCTTATTTTAGGAAACGGACGTTTGAGCTTTAATCTGCGTTTAACGCGTAAAACAGCATAAAACGAAACGAATTTTTTTGAGATTTAATCTTGCGTTTTTTT
>NW_027047076.1:0-17633 GCF_025399875.1 Dalotia coriaria
TCCTATTTTGGATTGTAAAAATTTCTTTTAGCTTTTTAAAACGAAGATAAAAAAACGTCGTTTTTGCTTTTTATTTAAAAGCTTAAATAAAACGTGGTTTTTCAAAAAAAGCATTTTAACATTTTAATCGTTAAAACGTTTTTAAAGCAAATTAAAAAAAAACGTTAAAAAAAGCATTTTTCTTTTTTTGCGTTAAAACGGTTAAAAAAAAATTTTTTGGGAAAATAAATTTTTAAGCATTTTAACGTTTCGTTAAAAACGCAAATTTTAAAAAAACGGGGGAAAAAAAAAGCTTTTAGCTTTTTTTTACCCTTAAAACCAATTAAATAAAACGGGTTTTTTAAAAAAAAAGCTTTTAAGCTTTTAGCGTTAAACCCCTTAAAAGCCAAAAAAATCAAAATAAAAATTTTTTTTAGTGTTTTACCCTTAAAAGAGAATAAATAAAAAAGTTTTTTGCTAAAAAAAGCTTTTCGCAAACCGGGAAAAACCCCAAAAAACCCTTTTTAAAAAAAAGATTAAAAATTTGTCTTTTTTTGTTTTCAAAAACGCAATTAAAAAAAACCCAAAATGCGTTTTGCTAAAAAAAATTTTAACTTTTAAAAGTTGTGTTTTTAAAATAAATTTTTAAAAAAATTAAAAAACCCCCTTTTAAAAGGTTTTTTTTAAAAACGGGTAAAAAAATCAAATGCTGTTTTGCTTTTAAAAAAGCATTTTTAAACTTTTTTAACGTTGTGTTAAAAAAAGGGGAAAATTTTAAAAAAAGAATTAAAAAACCCTCTTTTTTTTTTCTTTTTTTCCCAAAAAAATGGGCCTGCTGTTTTGCTAAAAAAAATTTTTAAAAACTTTTGATTTAAACATTCAAATAAAAAATTTAAAAAACGTAATAAAATTTTTTTTAAACTTTTTGGGGAAACAGCGTTAAAAATAAACGGGGTTTTAAAAAAAGCTTTTCAAGCATTTTAGATTTAAATGTTAAATGGCAAATTAAAAAAAAATAAAAAAATTTTTTTTTTTGTTTTTCGCGTTAAAAAGAGTTAAAAACTCAAACGTGCTGTTTTCAAAATAAGCATTTTCAAGCATTTTGATCGTTGAAATCGTTTAAATAGAAAATTAAAAAAAAATAAAAAAAATTCGTCATTTTTTTGTGTTTTCGCGATAAAACGCAGATTAAAACTCAAAAAGTGCTGTTTTGCTAAAATAAGCATTTTCAAGCATTTTTGATCGTTGAAATGTTCAAATAACGCAATATTTTAAAACGAATAAAAAAATTTTCGTTTTATGCTGTTTTACGCGTTAAAAAGCAAATAAACTCAAAAAAGTGCTGTTTTGCTAAAATAACATTTTCAAGATTTTGATCGATGAAATCGTTCAAATAGAAGCAATATTAATAAAAACGAATGATAAAAAAATTTGTCGTTTTTTTTGCTGTTTTTGCGTTAAACGCAGATTAAAGCTCAAAACGTGCTGTTTTTTAAGCATTTTCAAGCATTTTGATCGTTGAAATCGTTTTTTAAAAAGAAGCAAAATTTAAAAAAAACGAATAATAAAAAATTTCCCCTTTTATGGTTTTTACGCTTTAAAAAACGCAGAAAAAGGGTAAAAACGTGCTGTTTTTAAAATAAGCATTTTCGCTTTTTTGATCGTAAAACGAAAAAAAAGCAATTTTAAAAAAAAAACGAATAATAAAAATTCCCCTTTTTCTTTTTTCCCGGAAAAACCAGTTTAAAGCCAAAAGGGTTTTTTTTAAAAAACACAACTTTTTAACTTGAAAACTTTTAAAAACCAATAAAAAAAACAATAAAAAAACTTAACATAAAATAAATCCAAGAAAAAAAAACCCAAAAAAAAAATACAAATCCCAAACAAAAAAACAATTTAAAAACCAATCCCCAAACAAAAAAAGACAAAACCCAAAAAAAATACCACAATTTTAAACATTAAAAAAACTACAATTCAAACAAAATAACCCCAACAAACAACAACATTAACAATTTTTAAAAAAAACCCAACAAACTAAAAACATTTAAAAATTTGGGGGGAAACATTAAACTCAAAATAAAATTGTAAATCCAAAATCCGTATAATGTTTAATAAATAAATATTTTTTAAATATACAACATGGATTACGTATTCCCCAAAAGTAATAAATTTATTATATCCAGTGAGGATCGAAATAAAAAAACAAATATATATACACCAAGAGAGATTTTACACAAAACAATAAAAACATAAAATTTAAAAAAATTTATAAAAAACAATTTTGCCGAAATAAACGATCAAAAACAATCAAAACAAAAAAATTTAAAAATTAAACTAAAAACAAATAAAAAAAAGCAGAATTTAAAGAAACTGTATACAAAAAAAGAACAACTAATACAAAAAAATATAAACTGCACCATCAAATAAACCAAAAAAACCATCACAACTACTATATAGTTACCAAAAAACATCATAAGTGAAAAAATAAAATAATCACAGGAAATACAAAATACAAATAAAGAAAATAAAAAAAATTAAAAAAAAGAACAACTAAAAAGAAAAAACCAAAAATCAACAAAAATAAAAGACAATAAAAAAATACAACAACCAAACCCAACATAACATTCAGCGAAAAAAAATCAACTTCTAAAAAAAGGGAAAAAACAACCCCCAACAACACTACAACCCAAAAAATCGAAACCCACCATAGAAGACGCAGAGAAGACCATTTTACAACTACCAGCAAAAAAGAACAAGAAAAACACGACACAAAAAGTAAAATAATTAACAAAATAATACAAAAAACAAAAAATAACAACAAAAAAAAAAATAAAACACAACATATTAATAAAACAATCCAGAATTAAAAAAAAACTAATCAAAAATAACGCAATTATAACAATGCAGAAAAAACCCAAAAAAACTTTGTAATTATTAACCAAGAAAAACATACATAAAACAGATACATTCAACAAAACAATTACAACATACTAAAAAAAAGACCCAAAACCAACAAATATAACAAAAAAATTTAAAAGGAATATAAGTAAAGAACCCGAAATTAAAAAAAACAAAAAACAAAATACTACATAAAAAATCCACAACCCCCAAAAAATTAAAACTACCAAAAAAATACACAAAACCGACAATACCAATTAGACCTTTAAAATAAAAAAAAAAGCGCACCATCATATTAAATCTCTAAACTTATATTACGAAATTAGAAGCAATAATCAACCTCCCAAACAAATACAACATCAGCAACAACAGAACTAATAAACAAAAAAAAAAAACATACCAAAAAAACAACAAAAAACTATACTCATTTGAAAACCAACATACAAAAATATCCCCACAACTGAAACAAAAAAACATAATACAAAAAAAAAATATAGAATAAAACATAGATACAACAAAAAAAATACTATAAAACCCATTAACACAAATACTAAAAAAAAAACTATTGCTCATTTAAAACAACATATACAACAAACACGGGGTTACCAGGACCCCCCATATCGGTTTCATTAGCAAATTTTCTACGACAAAGAAGAAACAAAATTAGAAACATAAAAAAAAATACAAAATTTTTTCAATGGTAAAATAGAGACGACATCTTATTTATCATACACGAACAACATAATATAATAGATATACAAAACAAATCAACAAAACACATAACAACCTAACATTTACCACTGAAACAGAACAAAAAAACAGCATAAATTTTTTGACATAAACAAACAAAACACAAAAAAAAAATTGTTTTTAAATTTACGAAAACCCACGATACAAACAAATAACCCACCCCCACATAAATCATCCACTACAACACAAAAATCCCTTTCTTTAGATTGTTTAACAGTTTTAAAAACACACCACTAGACGAAATTAAATACAAATTTAATCAATAAAATAATTAAAATAGCAATGAAAACGGAACACAAAACGCAGTCAAAATATACAATAAAATCATAAAAAAAAAATCACAAAAATCCCCAAAAAAACACAACAAAACACAAAACCCTGAAAAACAAACACAACCACCAAATTCCAACATTATACAAAACAAAGACACATATAACATCCAAAAATATTCAAAACCATAAATTGCCTATAAAACAAATCAAAACTTTCAACAAACACAAACGCACACAACACTAAACACAAACAAATACAATAACAGCGGATCTATAAAACAGTAAAATCTAGAATATATATAGGAAAACTAAAAGAAACATGAAAATCGATACCAAGAACACACAAACGCAATAAAAAATCCTCACACATACCACCCCCACTATGCAAAACACATCTTACAACACAATCACCAACACAACACAATAGAAAAAACTTACAATATTAAAATATCCACAGATAAATTTTAAACATTAAAAACACATACAGATATACAAACCAAAATCAAACACCAATTTCTAAACGAACAGACACACCAATACACGACACAATTTTAAACCCAACAAACACACATTCCCACAAAACCGATAAAACCAATAACACAAACACTTGACACAAAAACACCCCCAAAAAAACCTACTAAAGCGTTTTTGAAGATGCCCCCGGGGAAACATGCAACTCAAAAAAAAATTGTAAATCAAAATCATATAATGTTTAATAAATAAATATTTTTTATAAAAAATTTTTTTCGTTTTTTTGCGTTTTACGTTAAAAAAGCAGAATAAACTCAAAACGTCTTTTTGCTAAAATAAGCATTTTCAAGCATTTTAGATCGTTGAAATCGTTCAAAAGACGCAATATTAAAAAAAAACGAATAATAAAATTTTGTCGTTTTATGCGTTTTTCGCAAAAAAGGTTGCTCAAAACGTGCTGTTTTTTGTTTTAAAAAAACATTTTCAACATTTTAGATCGGTCGTTCAAATAAAACAAATTTAAAAAAAACGAATAATAAAAAAATTTGCGTTTTATGCTGTTTACGCCAAAAAAGCAGATTAAAGCTCAAAACGTGCTGTTTTGCCAAAAAAAAGCATTTTCGCATTTTGACGTTGAAATGTTCAAAAGACGCAATATTAATAAAAAAGAATAAAAAAAAATTTTTTTTGTTTTTATGCTGTTTTACGCGTAAAAACCGATTAAAGCTCAAAACTGCTGTTTTTGCTAAAATAAGATTTTTTAAACATTTTAGATCGTTTAAATCTTCAAATAGAACAAATTTAAAAAAAAAATAATAAAAATTTTGTCGTTTTATGCTGTTTTCGCCAAAACGCAGAAATAAAACGTGCTGTTTTGCAAAAAAAGCATTTTCAAGCATTTTTAGACGTTGAAACGTTTAAATAGGAAAAATTAATAAAAAAAGAATAATAAAAATTCGTCATTTTTATGTTTTTTTTACGCGTTAAAAAGCAGATTAAACTCAAAACGTGCTGTTTTGCTAAAATAAGCATTTTCAAGCATTTTAATCGTTGAAACGTTTAAATAGAAAAATAAATAAAAAAGAATAATAAAAATCGCATTTTTTGTTTTTTACGCGTTAAAACGCAGATTAAAGCTCAAAAAGGGTGTTTTGCTAAAATAAGCATTTTCAAGCATTTTGATCGTTGTCGTTCAAAAGACGCAATATTAAAAAAAAACCGAATAATAAAAATTTCGCGTTTTATGTGTTTTTCGGTTTAAAAAGCGGGAATAAAACTCAAAAATCGTTTTGCTAAAATAAATTTTTAACATTTTGTAGTTTAAATCGTTCAAATAAAGCAATATTAATAAAAACGAATAATAAAAATTCGTCGTTTTATGTGTTTTACGCGTTAAACGCAGATTAAACTCAAAACGTGCTGTTTTTTAAAAATAAGCATTTTTTCAAGCATTTTAGATCGTTGAAATCGTTCAAATAGAAGCAATATTAATAAAAACGAATAATAAAAATTCGTCGTTTTTGCTGTTTTCCGTTTAAAAAGCAGATTAAACTCAAAAATGCGTTTTTCTAAAAAAAATTTTCAAGCATTTTAGATCGTTGAAATGTTTAAATAGGAAAAAATTTGAAAACGAAAAAGAAAAAAAATTTTATTTTTTGTTTTACGCGTTAAAACGCAGTTAAACTCAAAACGTGCTGTTTTGCTGAAATAAGCATTTTTTAAAAAAAAATTTTTGTTAAATTTCCCCAAAAAAAAATTTAAAAAAAGTAAAAAAACCTTTTTTTTTTGTTTTAAAAAACCGTTAAAACTTTTAAAACGGGGTTTTTCCCCAAAAAACTTTTCAAATTTAACTTAAACTTAAGGAAAAAATTTTAAAAAAAAAAATAAAAAAACGGTTTTTTTTTTTTCGCGTTAAAAACGTTAAACTAAAACGGGGTTTTGCTAAAATTTTTTAAAAATTTTTGATTTAAATCGTTAAATGGAAAAATTAAAAAAAAAAAAAAAAAATTTTTTTTTATGCTGTTTTTCGGTTAAAAAAAAAAAAGTTGTTTTTAAAAAATTTTGCTTTTTTTAAATTTAAAAACAATAAAAAAAAAAAACGAATAATAAAAATTTGTTTTTTCTGTTTACGCGTTAAAACGCAGATTAAAGCTCAAAACGTGCTGTTTTGCACAAAATAAGCATTTTCAAGCATTTTAGATCGTTGAAATCGTTCAAATAGAAGCAGCAGTAATAAAAACAGGTAATAAAAAAATTCGTGTCGTTTTATGCTGTTTTACGCGGTCAGAAAAACGCAGATTAAAGCTCAAAACGTGCTGTTTTGCTAAAATAATAAGCGGTACCAAGCATTTTAGATCGTTGAAATCGTTCCAAACAGACGCAATACCGCAAAATAAAACGAATAATAAAAATTTCGTCGTTTTATGCTGTTGTACGCGCGTTAGAAACGCGGAATAAAAGCTCAAACCGTGCTGTTTTGCTAAAATAAACATTTTTCAAGCATTTTTGAATCGTTGAAATCGTTCAAATAGAGCAATATTACAATAAAACGAATAATAAAAAAATCGTCGTTTTATATGCTGTTTTACATACAAAACGCAGATTAAAACTCAAAACGTGCTGTTTTGCTAAAATAAGCATTTTCAAGCATTTAGATCGTTGAAATCGTTCAAATAGACGCAATATTAATAAAACGAATAATGTAAAATTTCGTCGTTTTTATGCTGTTTTAGACGTTAAAACGCTAAGTAAAGCTCAAAACATGCTGTTTGCTAAAATAAGCACATTTTCAGCCATTTTTAGATCGTTGAAAATCGTTTTAAATAGACGCAATATTAATAAAAACGGAATAATAAAATTCGTCGTTTTTATGCATTTACGCGTTAAAACGCAGATTAAAACTCAAAACGTGCTGTTTTGCTAAAATAAGCACATTTGCAAACGCATTTTACAGATCGTTGAAATCGTTCAAAAATAAAACAATATTAATAAAAACCGAATAATAAAATTTCGTCGTTTTTATGCTGTTTTACGCGTTAAAACACAGATTAAAACTCAAAACGTGCTGTTTTTGCTAAAATAAGCATTTTCCAGCATTTTTGAATCGTTGAAATCGTTTAAAATGGAAATATTAATAAAAACGAAATATAAAAATTCGTCATTTTGTATGCTGTTTTACGCGTTAAAACGCGGATTAAACTCAAAACGTGCTGTTTTGCTTTAAAGGCCGCTTTTGCATTTTCAAGCATTTGCGGAGTCGTTGAAATCACGTTCAAATAGAAGCAATATTGGCAAAACGAATAATAAAAAATTCGATGTTCGTTTTTTATGCTGTTTTACGCGTTAAAACGCGAGATTAAAAATGCAAAACGTGCTGTTTAGCGCTAAAATAAAGCATTTTCAAGTATTTTTAGATCGTTGAAATCGTTCAAAATAGACGCAATAAAATAAAAACGAATAATAAAATTTCGTCGGGCGCATGCTGTTTTACGCGTTAAGGCTTGCCAGAATAAAAGCTCAAACGTGCTGTTTTGCTTTAAAATAAACATTTTCAGAAGCATTTTTTAGATCGTTGAAATCGTTCAAATAGACGCAATATTAATAAAAACGAATAATAAAATTTCGTCGTTTTTATGCTGTTTACGCGCGTTAAAACGCAGATTAAAGCTCAAAACGTGCTGTTTGCTAAAATAAGCATTTTTCAAACATTTTAGATCGTTTGAAATCGTTCAAATAGTCGCAATGTTAATAAAAAGGAAAACAGATAATAAAATTTTGTCGTTTTTTATATGCTGTTTTACGCGTTAAAACGCAGATTAAACAAAGCGTGCTGTTTTGCTAAAATAAGCATTTTCAAGCATTTTAGATCGTTGAAATCGTTCAAATAGACGCAATAAAAATAAAAAACGAATAATAAAAATTTCGTCGTTTTTATGCTGTTTTACGCGTTAAAACGCAGAATAAAAGCTCAAAACGTGCTGTTTTGCTTTAAAATAAGCATTTTCAAGCATTTTTAGATCGTTATTGAAATCGTTCAAATAGAGAAACAATATTAATAAAAAACGAATAATAAAAATTCGTCGTTTTACATGCTGTTTTACGCGATTAAAACATATTAAAACTCAAAAACGTGCTGTTTTTGCTAAAATAAGCATTTTCAAGCATTTTAGATCGTTGAAATCGTTGCAGAAATATACGCAATATTAATAAAAACGAATAATAAAATTTCGTTGTTTTATGCTGTTTTACGCGGTGAAAAACGCTGATTAAAGAGAAAACTCAAAATGTGCTGTTTTGCTAAAACAAAGCATTTTCAAGCATTTTAGATCGTTGAAATCGTTCAAATGGAGCGCAATAAATAAAAACGAATAATAAAAATTTGTCGTTTTTATGTTGTTTTACGCGTTAAAACGCAGATTAAGCTCAAAACATTGCTGTTTTGCTAAAATAAGCGTGCAAGCATTTTAGATCGTTGAAATCGTTCAAAATAGAAGCAATATTAATAAAAACGGTAATAAAATTCGTCGTTTTTATGCTGTTTACGATGTTAAAACGCAGATTAAGCTCAAGCATTTTGTTTGCTAAAATAAGCATTTTCAAGCATAGATCCGTTGAAATCGTTCAAATAGACGCAATATTAATAAAAAACGAATAATAAAAATTTCGTTTGTTTTATGCTGTTGTTTACGCGTTAAAACGCTGATTAAAAGCCAAAACGTGCTGTTTTGCTAAAATAAGCATTTTCGGCATTTTTAGATCGTTGAAATCGTTCCAAATAGACGCAATATTAATAAAAAACGAATAATAAAAAATTCGTCACGTTTTTATGCTCTTTTACGCGTTAAAACGTAGATTAAAGCTCAAAGCGTGCTGTTTTTGCTAAAATAAACGCATTGTCAGAAGCACATTTTTAGATCGTTGAAATCGTTTAAATAGAAGCAATATTAATAAAAAACAAATAATGTAAAATTCGTCATTTTACTTAAGCTGTTGTTTTACGCGTTAAAACGCAGATTAAGCTCAAAACGTGCTGTTTTGCTTTACAAAATATAAGCATTTTCAAGCATTTTTAGATCGTTGAAATCGTTCAAATAGACGCAATAAAAATAAAAACGAATAATACAAAATTTCGTCGTTTTTTTATGCTGTTTTGCGCGCGTTAAGAACGCAGGAATAAAAGCTCAAAACGTGTTTTTGCTTTAAAATACTTAAAACATTTTTCAAGCATTTTAGATCGTTGAAATCGCGTTAAAATAGACGCAATATTAATAAGGAAACGAATAATAAAAATTTCGTCGTTTTTATGCTGTTTTTACGCGTTAAAACGCGGTGCAAAAAGCTCAAAACGTGCTGTTTTGCTAAAATAAGCATTTTCAAACATTTTAGATCCGTTGAAATCGTTCAAATAGAAACAATATTAATAAAAACGAATAATAAAAGTTCGTCGTTTTTATGCTGTTTTACGCGTTAAAACGCAGATTAAAGCTCAAAACGTGCTGAAACGCTACAAAATAAACTTTCAGGCATTTTTAGATCGTTGAGAATCGTTCAAATAGACGCAATATTAATAAAACGAATAATAAAATTTCGTCGTTTTTTATGCTGTTTTTACGCGTCAAACGCAGATAAGGTAAAACGTGCTGTTTTTGCTAAAATGTAAGCATTTTCAAGCATTTTAGATCGTTGAAATCGTTCAAATAGAAACAATATTAATAAAAACGAATAATAAAAAAATTCTTTGTTTTTATGCTTTGTTTTGCGCGTTAAAACGCAGATTAAAACTCAAAACGTGCTGTTTTTTGCACAAAACGAAGCATTTTCCGAAAGCTTATTTTAGATCGTTGAAATCACGTTCCAAATAGACGCAATAAAAATAAAAACGAATAATAATAAAAATTTCGTCGTTTTTATGCTGTTTTTACGCCGTTGGAAACGCAGAATAAACTCAAAACGTGCTGTTTTGCTAAAATAAGCATTTTCAAGCATTTTAGATCGTTGAAATCGTACAAAATAGTCGCAACAGTAATAAAACGAATAATAAAAATTTCGTCGTCGTTTTTGCTGTTTTACGCTGAAAAACACAGATTAAAAGCTCAAAACGTGCTTTGTTTTGCTTTAAAATAAACGCGTTTTAACATTTTGAATCGTTGAAATCGTTCAAATAGACGCAGTAAAAAGTAAAACGAATAATAAAAATTTCGTCTCGTTTTTATGTTGTTTTACGCGTTAAAACGCAGAATAAAGCTCAAAACGTGCTGTTTTTTGTAAAATAAGCATTTTCAAGCATTTTAGATCGTTGAAATCGTTCCAAATAGACGCAACGTATTGAAAAACGAATAGCAAAAATTTCATCGTTTTTTTATAAACACGCGTTAAAACGCAGATTAAAGCTCAAAACGTGCTGTTTTGCTAAAATAAATTTTCAAACATTTAGATCGTTTTGAAATCGTTCAAATAGAAACGTATTAATAAAAACGAATAATAAAAATTCGTCGTTTTTGGCATGCTGTTTTACGCGTTAAAACGCAGATTGAAAACTCAAAACGTGCTGTTTTTGCTAAAATAAAAGCATTTTCAAGCATTTTAGATCGTTGGAAATACGTTTCAAATAGACGCAATATTAATAAAAAACGAATTAATAAAAATTTCGTTGTTGCATGCGTTTTACGCGTTAAAACGCTGATTAAAATAAAACGTGCTGTTTTTGCTAAAATAAGCATTTTCAAGCATTTTAGATCGTTGAAATCGTTCAAATAGAAGCAATATTAATAAAAAACGAATAATAAAATTCGTCGTTTTTTATGCTGTTTTACGCGTTAAAACGCATATTAAAAGCACTCAAAACGTGCTGTTTTTGCTAAAATAAGCATTTTCAAGCATTTAGATCGTTGAAATCGTTGAAATATACGCAATATTAATAAAAACGAATAATAAGAAATTTCGTTGTTTTATACGGTTTTACGCGTTAAAACGCTGATTAAAACTCAAATGTGCTGTTTTGCTTCAAAATATAAGCATTTTCAAGCATTTTAGATCGTTGAAATCGTTCAAATAGACACAATAATAAAAACGAATAAAAATTTCATCGTTTTTTATGTTGTTTTACGCGTTAAAACGCAGATTAAAAACTCAAACGTGCTGTTTTGCTAAAATAAGCATTTTTCAAGCATTTTAGATCGTTGAAATCGTTCAAATGAAGCAATATTAATAAAACGAAGGTAATAAAAATTCGTCGTTTTAATATGCTTTGTTTGATGTTAAAACGCAGATTAAAAGCGCTCAAAACGTGCTGTTTTGCTAAAATAAGCACATTTTCAAGCATATTAGATCGTTAAGGAAATCGTTCAAATAAGACGCAATATTAATAAAAACGAATAATAATAAAAATTTCGTTGTTTTTATGCTGTTTTACGCGTTAAAACGCTGATTAAAGCTCAAAACGTGCTGTTTTTGCTAAAATAAGCATTTTCAAACATTTTAGATCGTTGAAATCGTTGGAAATAGACGCAATAATGTAAAAACGAATAATAAAAAATTCGTCGTTTTTATGCTTTCTTTACGCGTTAAAACGTAGATTAAAGCTCAAAGCGTGCTGTTGTTTTTTGCTAAAATAAGCATTGTATCAAGCATTTTAGATCGTTGAAATCGTTTAAATAGAAGCAATATTAATGTAAAAACAAATAATAAAAATTCGTCATTTTTTAAACTGTTTTACGCGTTAAAACGCAATTAAAATCTCAAAACGTGCTGTTTTGCTAAAATAAGCATTTTCAAGCATTTTAGATCGTTGAAATCGTTCAAATAGACGCAATAAAAATAAAAACGAATAATAAAAATTTCGTCGTTTTATGCTGTTTTTGCGAAACGCAGAATAAAACGTGCTGTTTTGCTAAAAGTAAACATTTTCAAGCATTTTTAGATCGTTAATCACGTTCAAATAGACGCAATATTAATAAAAACGAATAATAAAAATTTCGTCGTTTTATGCTGTTTTACGCGCGTTAAAACGCAGATTAAAGCTCAAAACGTGCTGTTTTGCTTCGCAAAATAAGCATTTTCAAGCATTTTTAGATCGTTGAAATCGTTCAAAATAGAAGCAATATTATTAATAAAAATGAATAATAAAAGTTCGTCGTTTTTATGCTTTGTTTTACGCGTTAAAACGCAGATTAAAACTCAAAACGTGCTGTTTTGCTAAAATAAGCATTTTTCAAGCATTTTTAGCAGATCCGTTGAAATCGTTCAAATAGACGCAATATTAATAAAAACGAATAATAAAAGAACGTCGTTTTTATGCTGTTTTACGCGAAACGCGGTTAAAAGGAACTCCGACGATGCTGTTTTTGCTAAAATAAGCATTTTCAAGCGACATTTTAGATCGTTGAAATCGTTCAAATAGAAACAATATTAATAAAACAGATAATAAAATTCTTTGTTTTTATGCTGTTTACGCGTTAAAACGCAGATTAAAACTCAAAACGTGCTGTTTTTGCTTTACCGACCGCAAAAGCATTTTCAAGCATTTTGAATCCGTTTGAAATCGTTCAAATAGACGCAATAAAAATAAAACGAATAATACTTCGTCGTTTTTTATGCTTTTGTTTTACGCGTTAAAACGCAGGGCAAAAGCTCAAAACATTGCTTGTTTTTGCTAAAATAGCTGATTTTCAGGCATTTTGAATCGTTGAAATCGGCCGCAAATAGTCGCAATATTAATAAAAACGAATATAAAAAACTGCGTCGTTTTTATGTACTGTTTTACGCGTTAAACGCAGATTAAAGCTCAAAACGTGCTGTTTTGCTAAAATAAGCATTTCAAGCATTTTTAGATCGTTGAAATCGTTCAAATAGACGCAATGAAAATAAAAACGAATAATAAAATTTCGTCGTTTTTTATGTTGTTTTACGCGTTAAAACGCAGAATAAAGCTCAAAACGTACTGTTTTTGCTAAAATAAGCATTTTCAAGCATTTTAGATCGTTGAAATCGTTCAAATAGACGCAATATTAATACCAAAAACGAATAATAAAAATTTCTACATCGTTTTTTATGTTGTTGTTTTACGCGACGCAGATTAAGCTCAAAACGTGCTGTTTTGCTAAAATAAGCATTTTCAAGCATTTTTTAGATCGTTGAAATCGTTTGAAATAGAAGCAATATTAATAAAAACGAATAATAAAAAATTCGTCTTTTTTATGCTGTTTACGCCAAGAAACGCAGATTAAGAAGAAGCTCAAAACGTGCTGTTTTTGCTAAAATAAGCATTTTCAGAAGCATTTTAGATCGTTGAAATCGTTCAAATAGACGCAACAGTATTAAAAACGAATGGCAAGACACGATTTGTTTATGCTGTTTTACGCGTTAAAACGCTGATTAAAGCTCAAACGTGCTGTTTTACGCTGAAATAAGCATTTTCAAACGTACATTTTAGATCGTTGAAAATCGTTCAAATAGAAGCAATGTATTAATAAAAGACGAAGATAATAAAATTCGTCGTTTTTTGTAATATGTGCTTATTTTACGCGTTAAAACGCAGATTAAAGCGTGCTGTTTTTGCTAAAATAAGCATTTTCAAGCATTTTAGATCGTTGAAATCCGTTCAAATAGACGCAATAAAAATAAAAACGAATAATAAAAATTCGTCGTTTTTTTATGCGCTGTTTTTTTGCCGTTAAAACGCAGAATAAAAGCTCAAAACGTGCTGTTTTGCTTTAAAATAATAAGCATTTTCAAGCATTTTAGATCGTTGAAATCGTTCAAATAGAGCGAATATTAATAAAAACGAATAATAAAAATTTCGTGTTTTATGTGTTTTTACGCGTTAAAACGTTAAATCAAAACGTGCTGTTTTCAAAATAGCATTTTCAAATTTTAGATTTTGAAATGTTCATTAGATACGTGAAATCGTTAAAAACGAATATAATAAAAATCGATATATATCGTGTTTTTTAACGCTTTACGCGTTAAAACGCTGTTTAGCTAAAAAGCTTTTTGCAAAATTAAGCATTTTAACGTTTAAATCGTTGAAATCGTATAAAAGAACAATATAAAATACGTTTTAAGTGTTTCGCGTTAAAAGCGATTTAACTAACGTGCGTTAAAACGCAGATTAACATTTCAACAACTTTAGATGTTTCGCTTAAATAGAGCAATTAACAATTAGATGTTAAAATCGTTCAATGAGCATTATTAATAAAACGAATAATAAAAATTTCGTCTTTTTATGCTGTTCGTTAAAACGCAGAATAAAACTCAAAACGTGCTGTTTTAAAATAAGCTTTTCCTTTTTTTAAAGTGAAATCTTATAAGAAAATTAAAAAACGTTAATTTTGAAAAGATACGAAAAGCGTTTAATAAAATGCTTTTAAACAATTCGTTTTGACGTAATTAATAAAAAAATAAATTAACGTAATAAAATTTACGTTTAGCTGTTTTAGCTAAAACGCGTTAAACTAAAATTTTTAATAAGCTTTTAACTTTTAGGTGAAATTTAAAAAAACAATAATAAAAACGTAATAAAATTCGTCTTTTTATGTTACTAAAACGCGTTAAGCAAAATGCTTTTTAAAAAATTTCAGCATTAGATCGTAATTTAAAAGAATATTATAAAACGATATAAATTTCGCGTTTTAGCGTTTTACGCTTAAAACGCTATAAAATAAACTGTGTTTTCAAAATGTTTAACTTTCAAATGAGAAATATAAAAGACGAATATAAAAATGTTAAGTTTTTCGTTAACGTGTTAGTAAAACGCGTTGATAAAAGCTTTTAAATATTTAACTTTTAAATGGAATATTAATAAACAATATTAAACATTTTAATTTACGCGTTAAAAGCGTTTAAAGCAAAAGCAGTTAAAAAAACTTGATTTAATATTAAAGGCAGAATAGAATCTTTAAAAAAGAATAATAAAAACGTTAATTTATTTTTACGTTAAACGTAAAAAACATTACTAAAAAGCATTTTTACTTTTAACATTTACGTTAAAAGTCAAAAAAAGCATAATAAAAAATATTTTAGATTTACGTGTTTATGTTAAACGGTATACTAAAAAAATAAAACTTTTTCGTAAATGTTAAAGCTTAATTTAACGTAAAATAAAAAATTTATCTTTTGCTTTTACGCGTTAAACGCAGATTAAAAGCTAAAACGTGCTGTTTTCTAAAATCAGCATTTTCAAAGCATTTTAGATCGTTGAAATCGTTTAAATAGAAACAATAATTAAAAACGAATATAAAAATTCGTCATTTTTAATCTGTTTCCGTTAAAACGCGATTAAAAAAACATGCTGTTTTTCAAAATAAGCATTTTCAAGCATTTAATCGTTAAATCGTTCAAATGACATTAAATAAACGAATAATAAAAATTCGTCGTTTTATGCTGTTTTAGCGTTAGAAACGAGATTAAAAGCTCAAAACGTGCTGTTTTGCTAAAATAAGCATTTTCAAGCATTTTAGATCGTTGAAATCGTTCAAATAGACAATATTAATAAAACGAATAATAAAAATTCGTCGTTTTTATGCTGTTTACGCGTTAAACGCAGATTAAAACTAAAACGTGCTTTTTCTAAAATAAGCATTTTCAAGCATTTTGAATCGTTGAAATCGTTACAAATAAAAAAAATAATAAAAATAAAAAATTCGTCGTTTTATATGTTTAGCGTTAAAACGCAGATTAAGCTCAAAACGTGCTGTTTTGCTAAAATAAGCATTTTCAAGCATTTTAAATCGTTGAAATCGTTCAAATAGACGCTATATTTAATAAAAACGAATAAATAAAATTTCGTCGTTTTTATGCTGTTTTACCGTTAAAACGCGATTAAGCAAAAGTGTTAACTAAAATAAGCATTTTCAAGCATTTTAGATCGTTGAAATCGTTTTAAAGCAGAATATTAATAAAACGAATAATAAAAAATTTCGTCATTTTAATGCTGTTTTACACGTTAAACGCGATTAAAACTCAAAACGTGCTGTTTTGCTAAAATAAGCATTTTCAAGCATTTTAGATCGTTGAAATCCCTTCAAATAGACGCAATATTAATAAAAACGAATCAAAAATTTCGTCGTTTTTATGCGTTTTACGCGTTAAAACGCGAATAAAGCTAAAACGTGCTGTTTTGCTTAAAAAGCATTTTCAAGCATTAGATCGTTGAAATCGTTCAAATAGAGCAATATTAATAAAAACGAATAATAAAAATTTTGTCGTTTTTATGCTGTTTTACGCGTAAAAACGCAGATTAAAGCTCAAACGTGCTGTTTTGCTAAAATAAAGCTTTTCAAAGCATTTTAGATCGTTGAAATCGTTAAATAGAGCAATATTAAAAACATATAATAAAAAATTTCGTCGTTTTTATGCTGTTTTACGCGTTAAAACGCGATTAAAAGCTCAAAACGTGCTGTTTTGCTAAAATAAGCATTTTCAAGCATTTTAGATCGTTGAAATCGTTAAATAGAAGCAATATTAATAAAAACGAATAATAAAAATTCGTCGTTTTTTTATGCTTTTACGCGTTAAAACGCAGATTAAAGCTCAAAACGTGCTGTTTTGCTAAAATAAGCATTTTCAAGCATTTTAGATGTTGAAATCGTTCAAATGAGCAATATTAATAAAACGAATAATAAAATTTCGTCGTTTTATGCTGTTTTCGCGTTAAAGCAGATAAAGCTCAAAACGTGCTGTTTTTCCAAAATAAGCATTTTCAGCATTTTAGTCGTTGAAATCGTTCAGAATAGAAGCAATAATAAAAACGAATAATAAAAATTCGTCGTTTTTTGCTTTTACGCGTTAAACGCAGATTAAAGCTCAAAACGTGCTGTTTTGCTAAAATAACATTTTCAAGCATTTTAGATCGTTGAAATCGTTCAAATAGCGCAATAATAAAAAACGAATAATAAAAATTCGTCGTTTTTGCTGTTTTTACGCGTTAAAACGCAGACGCATAAAACATTACCGTTTTGCTTTTAAAATAATCAGTCAAGCATTTAGTCGTTGAAATCGAAATAACAATATAATAAAAGAATAATAAAATCGTCTTTACTGTTTTGCTAAACGGTTAAACCCTGCTGTTTTAAAATAACATTTTCAGCATTTGTCGTTGAAATCGTTAAATAGGCAATATAAAACGAATAAAAATTTCTTTTTATGCTGTTTCCGTAAAACGTTATCAAAATGCTGTTTAAAATAACATTTTCAGCATTTTGATCGTTGAAATCGTTAAATAACTATTGTAAAACGAATAATAAAATTGGTTTTGTTTTGTTCGCG